>NW_025919386.1:0-3436 GCF_907164915.1 Impatiens glandulifera
GAAGGGTTTTCTGATTTTCCGGCCATGGAGGGAACTGATGAATACTATTATGGGTTCCGCTGCTCTGCAACTTTTGACCCGGCGGAAACCAATGGGTTAAAAACCCGCCTCGGTCGTAGTACTCAACTGCTTCTTGAGATTGTCACTCGGTCCATTCTGTGCCAATCTCCCAATCAGCGGTATTCAAAGAATACCTACAACATCATGACCCACATCTACAACCACACGCCTATCAATTGGTCAGCGGTCCTCTTTCAAAACTTGAGGAAAATGGTGCGGACCAAGAAAGGTCTCGGCTTTGCACCTCACATCAGCAAGCTGATTCTAAAGTACCGGCCAGATTTTGGACCGGGTACACCGGCATCTCCCTCAAACATTCTTGATGCAGATGCGGTGGTGGAAAAATATTCCAGAATGGTGCTTACTGCTTAAATGTCTATCTTTCGTATCATTTTATCGGTTTTCTCTATGTACTCTTTCGTTTCGGTCTAAAATATCGTTTTAGTTTTAATGACCGTGTCCCTCTACTCTTTGCGAATTTATCTAAGTAACCAAATATTAACTCGCTCTTATCCGGTTTCATAGAATCTGATCAAAACTGTTAATCGAAATGTCTGAAACCGATTATTCATTCGGTCTCAAAGAAATGAAAGCGTCATCCATGACATAGGCTAAGTGTTTTGGAGGGAAAATTCCCGCTCAAAATAGCCGCCCACAGTTTTCGGTTTCCCGCCCATAGTTTGGCGCTCTTTTACCTTGGAGGGAAAATTCCCGCCCATTCATGATGGGACGGTTGGGTTTCCAAACCGTGACTATAAAAGGGAGCCTTCGGTCATTTATTTCATTCTCACGCGAATTCACTTTATCTCTCTAACTTTCCCAAACTTTCTGAAGCCGATTTCACTCATTCTCAAACTCTTCAAAATGGGTCGTGATTCGGCATTGTTCAAACTCTATTCTCAAGTAGAGTTCGAGGAGATTCGGCAGAATGGGACAACTGAAGCAAAGGAAGTCATTGACATGCTGATAAAAACCGGTCTGGAATATTTTCTAGACGGTCCTCACGTAATTTACAGAGAGGCGGTCGAAGAATTCTTCAGCACCGCAGTCATCTCCTACGATAGGATCATCGCAACGGTTTGCGGCTCCCAAATTGAGATCATCGAAGCAGTGGTGGCCGAAAGTTTGCGTCTCCCAACTACCGGCGAGGACGCAACGACACCAATAGACGATGATACTTTTGAGACGGCTCGCCACCTCCTATCGGCAACCAATAAGCCGGTCACGACATCCGGAAGTAAGAATACGCTGAAGCCGGAATACATCCCGGCATGTGACATTTTCGCCAGGGCGATACTGGCAAGGGGAGGAAACTTCAGCAACCTCACCAGAGACAAAATCAAAATGATATTTCGTCTGTTGGAAGGAAGGGAGGTTAACTGGGCAAGAGCAGTCTTCGGCAACCTCATGGATATGGTAAGACCGGATTCAGCCCGGTCATGGGGATATGCCGTGCAACTAGGTAAGATCTTCTTACACTTTAACATCAATGTCGGTACCCGGTGTTGGGATAATAAAACGTTGCATCATTCGATCGAGGCAATTTCTTCCTAGAACGCAGTCGGCCTCCAGTTCCACAGGTGGCCGAAAGAGGAAAGCCGCAGAAAAAGATGCCCCGGCAAAAGCAAAGACCGGAGGAAAGAGGAAAGAAAAGATAACTTTCGAAGACCCACCACAGCAAACGGATGATGAGGAGTGGGCCCCTGAGGGAACCGACCCGGAGAGGACCGAAGATGAGACGGTCCACGGTGACGATCATTCGACTCGGAGTCCGAATAATACCGAACAAAGCGCTAATCCTGAGACAACCGAGGGTGAGGACGGGGTTGATACAGGAGCCAATGATGAAGGTTCCAACAGGGAAGAGGCCGACGAAGCCGAGGCCGAAAGACTAGCCCAGAATATCTTTCTCGGCATCAACAAGCGAGACGAGGACGTTATAGACCTATATTTGGAGTGGCATGAGTACCGCTTCAACACAAAGTATAAAGACATCCTATCGGACCTCCCGCAAGAGAATTGCATCGCCAGATTGGAGGAAGTCGAGAACATGATCTTAAGCCTCACAAAATCCAATACCATTCAGGAGGTACAATGCCGAACTTGTCTACTGATACCGAGAAGTCATCTTCGGAAACTAAGAAGGCGCATCAGAAAGATTAAAGAAGAATATGCCGAAGGGGGATCGGTGTCTACCGTAGCACCGCGAGTATTGGAAAAGCTTGAAAAGGGCAAACTGGAAATACGTCAGGAAATAGAGCGGCTGGAAGCAATATGCAACCAAAAGCAAGTACCGGTCTATACTGCTCCGGTAATCGAAGAATTTCCAGTTGAATACCCAACACCCTCAAGAGAGGAAGTTGAGACACCAAGGGAAGTTGAGGAACCGATATTGGAAGATGAGGAACCGATACCGACTTTGGGAGTTGAGGTTCCAAACTTAGAAGATGCGGTTCCAAACCTGGAAAGTGAGGTGCCAAGCTTAGAGGATGCGGCAACATTAGAACCTCCTAATGAGAATGTCGCACTGATAGACTCCGGTGAAAGAGCCGATCTTGACCCCACCGAGCAATCAATTCCCTCTCCACCACCGGAAGCCACCGCCTCGGTCCCATCTAAAGAACAGATTGAAGACCGGCTCCAAGAATTTGAAGCATCCGTTTCGGGGCGGATTGTTGACCAACTTAAGAAGTTTGAAATGTCCATATCAGGGCAGCTTGAAGACCGGCTTCAAAAGTTTAAGGCATCAATATCGGAGTAGATTGATGACCGCGTTCAAGCACACGAAGTATCCAAGTTTCAACCGTTCAGGGAGTGTTGCGATAAAATATTTGATTCGGCTATGCAGTTCGCCGATGTGACAAAGAAGCTTATGGATCAACATCAAGCTCGCCTAGCTGAACTCAGCACCGGTCTGTGGGAAGAGGCCGGTGAGCGCGAAAAATGTGCCCAGCAAGCCGCAGCTCTGGAGGCTATGACCTCAGACTTAAAGAAGGACTTCGAAAGGGTCGACCAAACAATTGACCGGGTCTCAGTGCTAGAAAAGACAAATGAGACTCTCGTGGCCGAGGTAAAGGCACTCACCGAACAGATGGCCGAAATTCTGAAAGCTAAGGAAAACGCGGATGCCGCGGCTCTAGAGGCTGATGCCCTAATAGCTAAAAGGGTCCAGATGCGCTGGACGCCGAAGCTGGCAAAGACAAAGAGGCGCCGCGATCGTCTCAGCTGACCGAAGCCGAAGTAGAGGCCGAAAGAATAAGAAGGGCCGAGATCTTATATCCAGGGTATGCTGAACAAGTGGCAAGACAGGCCACAGCGGATGCCGAACGATTAGAAACGGAATCTCGAAGGCTGGCGGGATTTGCAAAGGAACACG
>NW_025919387.1:0-36786 GCF_907164915.1 Impatiens glandulifera
GTTAATTTTTCAAAATGTATGAATGAATTAGATTTTAGATTAAAATTGAATTGTTTGAATTATGTATGAATGAAATGATGTTGGATTATATTTGATTTTATGTTTGAATGAGATTATGTTTGAATTGTTGGTTAGATTTGAATAGGTAATTTCATTTGATAAATATGGTTGACTTGTTGGTTATATTTGAATAGGTAATTTCATTTGATAAATATGTTTGACTTGTTGGTTAGATATGAATAGGTAATTTCATTTGATGAATATGTTTGACTTGTTGGTTAGAGATGAAGATAAGAGAAATGTAATTAAGGCTAATTTAGATCATGTTAAGTATATAATAATGCGGGTTGTTTTACATCTTATTAGAAAGATCGACCCATATATATTAGCGAGTCAAGAAAAACAAGTATTCTACGCATCTGATATGTTATCACGACCCGGTTGGAAGATTGTGACAAAAATAAATCAACGATTTACGAATATATAGTTAAGATTAATTAGGTAGACTTATGTTTTTAATTTAATATATTCTTATTACTACTTCAATTATTCTCCAATTTATTAATGATATATGCATTAAAGATGTCTGAAGGTCGCAAGCAAACTGTTTAGAAGAGTATGAGGAAAACACCGAACAAACTAAACAGGTCATTCCAGAACCTACTTGCACAGGAAGATCACTTAAGGATCCGAGGAGAGTATTCTAGAGGTCGTGGACCCATTAGCTATTGCTGACCCAACACGTGGTACACATGAGGAGGATAAGGCTGAGGCTGAAGAATTTATTGAGAGTACGTTTGTTGAGGTGGAGGATCACGAGGAGGATCAGGATCATCATTCCACTCCTGACCCATCATCGACAAGTAACATGTTTACACTTATATATTGTTTGTATTGATTTACACCTAATATTAAATTTGATAATTTTGAAGAATCTTTCGCCCGAAAGAAACGGGGGTAGAACAAAAATATCGCTCTATCTAGGAGGCCACCGGGGACGAAGATTGCTCTAACTTTCAAAGAGGTGGATGGGAGGCCCAACGGCGGCGATGGTAGACACATGTGGTCTAGACATTTGTGGTCGGTGGTACGGGACCCCTCAGCCATCTCACACCGTCTACTGAAGTGGAAGAAAGTAAGTGCTGACCAATTGGATTCACTTTGGCTTGCTATGACGGTGATAATTACTTAATTATACATTAATCATTTAATACTTTTTTTTATAACATTTGAATGTTTTATTTTTCAGGATCTATTCGAGAGTACTAATGGTTCTATTGATCAACATTGAGTGACCGAACTGGCACACACCAGACATATATGGGATATGTGGCGCTCTAATTTGAACAGGGATTATATCTAGGTTCATCAAAGAGACGAGAAAGCGGTACTTGTCAATCCCCCATGAGACTACGATCTAGCTGATTGGGAGTTCGTGTGTCAGAACCATTATGTTGGGTCAAATTATTTTAACTAAGTGTTGAAATAATTTAACCACTAAGATATTGATGATGAAATAACTTATGAGTTTTGATACAGGTGTATTGAAACAATATTTCATAAGACTTGGATCTAATGAGGGTCATTAGACCTATTTTTGGCATTCAATGCATAGAATTAGACGTACAGTCTAACTCATCGTAGTTAGACGTGTAGTCTAATGAATGCATAGAATTAAACGTACAGTCTAACTCATCGGAGTTAGACGTGTAGTCTAATAGATGCACAGAATTAGACGAACAGTCTAACTCATCGGAGTTAGACGTGTAGTCAAATGAATGTAAAGAATTAGACATAAGTCTAATGAATACGGAATTAGACGAACAGTCTAACTCACCGGAGTTAGACGTGTAGTCTAATAGACTTGTAATTAGACGGGTAGTCTAATTGATATTCAGAATTAGACGTACGGTCTAACTCATCGGAATTAGACGTGTAGTCTAATATATTTGCAATTAGACGGGTAGTCTAATTTATGCGGAATTAGACGTGCAGTCTAACTCAGTGGAGTTAGACGTGCAGTCTAATAGAAAGTGAAAGTTAGACGTGCGTCTAACTCCTTCAGACAAGTCTGAGGTAGAACTGGAATTAGACGTGCAGTCTAACTCAATGGAGTTAGACGTGCAATCTAATGGTTATTGGATAATTAGACTTGTAGTCTAATTAGTGAAAGTTAGACGTGCGTCTAACTCCTTTAGACAAGTCTTAGGTTGAACCAGAATTAGACGTGTAGTCTAACTCAATGGAGTTAGACGTGCAGTTTAATGGTTATTGGATAATTAGACGTGTAGTCTAATTAGTGAAAGTTAGACGTGCGTCTAACTCCTTCAGACAAGTCTGAGGTAGAACCGGAATTAGACGTGCAGTCTAACTCAGTGGAGTTAGACGTGCAGTCTAATGGTTATTGTAATTAGACGCGAGTCTAATTCTATTAGACCAGGCGGTCTAATAGATGTTTTCTATTTAGAAGGAGATGATTTATTTCATTAGACTGATTTTCACAATCCGTCTAACTGAAATACGTCTAATGCTCAGTTTAAGCAGTACGCTTGAATCTAGCATTTCACCTACCCACGTGCTATAGTTGTATCCTGCTCCTGCTCCACTTTCTAGTGAAGATTAGTACAACAGCTATATGCATCCAATCAAGAAATGCCACGTAAGAGAATTTTCCTCACATTACTTATTTTGCAGGTACATCCCTGATGGAATATTCGGCGCACTACCAGTGATGTATGGCCACGATCCTTGTGCTCAGAACCTACTGTGTACAATGGAAGCTTTCCAATGGAAGAGTGCCACGTATCATTCTAAAGATTCGACCGTTAGCTCCTGCTTAGTATTTAACAAATCTCAAGGACAACGCACAATTAGCCTTGCCTTACGAATTTTGCCGAACGAACAAGCAATCTAATTTTGCAGAGAGAGAAACTACTCAATCATCTTTCTTACTGAACTCATACTGTGAAGCTTCTTTCTGATTGTACTGTGTGTGAATCAAGAGAGAGCTAGAATCAAAACACCTTTAGCTGAGTGATATTCTTCATCTTGTAATTGAACATAAAGTGTTCTGTTCAATAGTGAGCTAAGTGTGTGTGTAAACTGTATTTGATTCGAATCATATTATAGTGAATCCTTCCGGTGGTTGGAAGAAGGAGTGACGTATGAGAGTTTCTCCGAACATCCATAAACAAACTGTTGTGTTCTTCATTTTCTGTCATCTTTTCATATTTCATCTTGTGCTTCAAACCCAAGTAAACAATTCCGCCTTGAATCCGTTTCAAGTGTTTACACAAGTTTGCGTAGAATAGAAAACGAATTAAATCTCTAACATAATTTCTTTCAAACCGTTTTTTCATAAGCCTTCATCCTTAGTCAGACCCCCGTCTCTATCAATCAAGTCGATCCTATCACATTACTTCACGGATAAATTTAAGGCACGGTTTCATAATTCAAATAAAATATGATATCAATTATTCTAACTTCATTTTTTATTTCAAATGTAGAGAAACATTAGAATCAATGTTGTTAACATGAATAAACTAAAATGTCCGCATCATATTGGAAGTAGACCGTTTTCACAAGTGAAGGAAGAGTTGGTATGTACATTATTTGTAATAACTCAATATAAAGAATGTTATTAATTTCATAAATCATTTATTTCAACAGGCGGGTGAAATAGGACGGACCCCCTCTATCGTTGAAGTTTTCAAGAGGACCCATACCCTGAAACCTACAAAAGAAAACCCCAACCCGATCTCGGACGAACGAGCGCAAGAGAAAATTGTAAGTTAATTGAATTTAATAAAAATATATATTATTTATTATATAAATGAAAACTTATTTCAAATGTGCAAGCATAGATGGAGGAAGTAAGAAGCAACGAACCATATATCTCTAACTTCGACTTGAAGGAGAGTGTGTTCGGACACCAAATGCATGGGATAGTGATTAGTATGGGATCCGGTGTCCGCCCCACACACTTTCGAGAGGATCGTCAGAGTGGCAACAATTCTCAATGATCCACTGATCAGTTGTTGGAGGAGAATGAACAACTAAAGAAAGATGTGAGAAACATGGCGTTGACAATGGAGAAAATTCAAAAGAGGGATATGGAAAGAGCGGAAATAGAAAGGAGGAATATAGAAATAGAGGAAAGGGAAAGTCAAATGGAGAGTGAAATCGCAGCGAAAAAGATGCAAATGACACAAAGAATGGAAAAACATGAACAACAAATTGAATTCTTAATGAGGCAGTATCAACCCTCCCCCCCTCCCCTAGATAGTTAGTAGTACGTTTTGTTTCGACCGATAACATGTTTTTGGATGATTGGGTACGTTTTGATTCGACTGATAACAAGTTGTTTGGATGACTGGTTTGATTTAGAATTTTGAAATTATAATGATCATTTAGTTTATGAATATTATTGTATATGAATTGGTTTGACTGAACATGTTTTGGTTGCGCACAAAACGATTGGCCTATTTGATACATTTATAAGGACAATACCGAAAGTTATATGGAAAATTCTCATTTTTTCCCTTTCAAGAAAACCCGAGAGTTATTTGAAAACTTTCAGTTTTGCCTTGTAAAAAAAACTGAGAGTTATATGGAACACTCTCGGTTTTCCCCTTTCAAGAAAACCAGAGAGTTATTTGAAAAACTATCGGATTCTCCATTGTAAAAAAAATACCGAGAGTTATTTGAAAAACTCTCGGATTTTCCCTTATAAAACATAGAGTTATTTGAAAAACTCTTGGTTTTTTTCCTTGTAAGAAAAACCGAGAGTTATTTGAAAAACTCTCGGGTTTCTTTAAAGGGAAAAATCGAGAGTTATTTGAAAAACTCTCGGGTTTATTTAAAAAGGAAAAACCGGAAGTTTTCCAAATAACTCTCGGTCTTTCTTGAAAGGGAAAAACCGAGAGTTTTTCAAATAACTCTCGGTTTTTCTCTCTGGTATCTAAACCTAGAAATTTTCGAAATCTCTCGATAAACACCTAATTAATTTACCGAGAGTGACAATACCAACAAATGCCGAGAGTTACTCAAACTCTCGATATTATGTCTATACCGAGATATAAGGTCATTACCGAGAGATTATACTCTCGATAATGACCCCATTTTTACTAGTGGAAGATAATCATTTTTATATAATTATATTTATAAAGTTAATTATAATTTATAAAAAGACTATTTTATCTGACTTTATTAACAAATTAAGAAAGAATAAATGAGTCGAATAATATAAATAGATATATTGGGAGAACTAACTACATACAAATATATTTTTTTCGAAATTATATTAAAACATGTAAAGATGTAATTTGTATCATGATAATTAATATTTAATGTCGAGTAATGTATTTTATTTAATGTAATATATTTTATTGTAATTTTTATTTAATTATAATATTTAAATTAATTTATGTTTTTATTTATTATATTTTATTGTTTATCATTATATTTATTCAATCAATTTTTTTATATCACTCATTTTACACAATGGTTAATAGTACACTATTAAATATTACCTCCAAATTGGTAGATAACTCGAACTTAATTAAAAAATGTTCAATTATTTATTATAAAACTTAAAATTATTTACAAGTTGAATTTTATTTTGAAATTTCTCGAACCTAACACAGACATAAAAAATATAAATATGACGAGAGAAGTTAAAGGTTAGGTATTTGAAATTAATTAAAATAGGAAAATGTAATTTGTGCCATGATGATTAATATTTCACACAAACAACCCTCAGTCGCACACTTCACCTGCATTCGATAAGAGTCTTGTTTCAACCATTATAGACTAACATGATAATTGCAAGCATAATTTCTAATTGCAATCTTAATGTCTTTTATTTTCAAAAAACATCAAAACCATAAATCTTGTCCAATCATTAACCGACTTGGAGTTGTAATGTAACATCATACTAGATCGTCAATAGGGCCGACCATAAGGATTATGGGTCTAATGCAAATTTAAATTTTGTGGCTCCTAAAATTGTAGTTAATTTTTTTTAATTTAAATTGTGTTTATAATTAATAGTTATAAAGTTTATAATTAACAAAAACAAATATATATCTAATTAAATATATAACAACAATCATTTTCTTCATTTACTCAAGATTACTAAAAGGTTATTCAAATACTTCATCTCCTACTCTTACACTATCATTTTCTTTATTTCCATCTTGACACAAATGTAGAAAATTTTGGATTTTTTTGCATTAAAGATTTTAAAATTGAACCCACTAATGATTATGTCATTGTCTCGTATTGTTTCTTGATATTTTTGTAGAAGCACCTGACTCATATTTTCAAAACCTTATTCGATCTTTATAATTTATACTTTTCTTCGTTATTTAAACTTAAAATATTTAAACTAATTTATAAATTCTAAAGTTAATAATAAGTTAATGCATTAAGTAAGATTATTTAACTATATCTAGACTTCTAAAAAAGAAAAAAAAAATTAGCTAGTGAATAGGGTCAGGTGATATATTTTTCATAATTTTAAAGTCTGATTTGATAATATTGGTAATATATGGTCTGATGTCTCTATAATAATAAAAATATAATGATAGGTATTTTAAAATGGTAAAAGATTGGTATTTTAAAATGGTAAAAGATTAGGAAGATAAATATAAGAATAAGAAAAAATTGGCGGCAATAACATCATTACCTCAAAGATAGTGATTACGATCTTTGTAAACTTGAAGATTGATAAAAGTGAGAAAAATTAAAATATACTAAAGATGTGGGCAGACAATATTAACATAGAAAATGACGACTTTTAGGCTTAAAAATTTATTAGGTTATAAACTTAGAATATAAATAGAGAATGAAGGCTGCAATAGTAATAGTAGGGTTTAGGGTTATAAAATTTGATAGGATCGGCTTTATCGTTAGAGACGAGGGTCTGGCTAAGGATGAAGGCTTATGAAAAATAGTTTGAAAGAAATCATGTTAAGGATTTAATTCGCTTTCTATTCTACGAAAACTTGTGTAAACACTTGAAACGGATTCAAGGCGGAATTGTTTACTTGGGTTTGAAGCACAAGATGAAAAATGATAAGATGACAGAAAATGAAGAACACAACAGTTTGTTTATGGATGTTCGGAGAAACTCTCATACGTTACCCCTTCTTCTAACCACCGGAAGGATTCACTATATGATGAGAATCAAATACAGTTTACACACACACTTAGCTCACTATTGAACAGAACACTTTCTGTTCAATTACAAGAAGATGAAGAATATCACTCAACTAATGGTGTTTTGATTCTAGCTTCTCTCTCGATTCACACACAGTACAATCAGAAAGAAGCTTCAAGAAAGTAAGTTCAGTAAGCAAGATGATTGAGTACTCTCTCTCTCTTCAAAATCAGAATGCTCGTTCAGTCAGTTCGGTAAAAGAACGTGCTTCGTTCGTTGCTCTAAGGATTGGTTAAATACTGATCAGAAGCTAACAGTCGAATATTCAAGAATGATACGTGGCACTCTTCCATTGGAAAGCCTCCATTGTACACAGCAGGCTCTGAGCACAACGATCGTGGACGTACCGAACTGGTAGTGCGCCGAATATTCCATCAGGGATGTACCTGCAAAATGGGTAATGTGAGGAAAATTCTCTTATGTGGCATTCCTTGATTGGATGCATATAGCTGTTGTACTAATCTTCACATGAAAGTGGAGCAGAAATATGGTACAGCTATAGCACGTGGGTAGGAGAAATGCTAGATTCAAGCGTACTGCTTGAATCAGAGCATTAGACGTATTTCAGTTAGACGGATCAGTCTAATGAAATAAGTCAACTCCTTCTGATGAAAAACGTCTATTAGACCACCTGGTCTAATGTACTTAGACTCGCGTCTAATACAAATAACCATTAGACCGGTACGTCTAACTCCACTGAGTTAGACTACCACATCTAATTCCGGTTCTACCTCAGACTAGTCTGAAGGAGTTAGACCCACATCTAACTTTCAATAATTACACAACCCGTCTAATTCTAATAAGCATTAGACCGGTACGTCTAACTCCACTGAGTTAGACTACCATGTCTAATTCTGGTTCTACCTCAGACTTGTCTGAAGGAGTTAGACCAACGTCTAACTTTCAATAATTAGACAACCCGTCTAATTCTAATAACCATTAGACTGGTACGTCTAACTCCACTGAGTTAGACTACCACGTCTAATTCCGGTTCTACCTCAGACTTGTCTGAAGGAGTTAGACCCACGTCTAACTTTCAATAATTAGACAACCCGTCTAATTCTAATAACCATTAGACCGGTACGTATAACTCCACTGAGTTAGACTACCACGTCTAATTCCGGTTTCACCTTAGACTTGTCTGAAGGAGTTAGACCCACGTCTAACTTTCAATAATTAGACAACCCGTCTAATTCTAATAACCATTAGACTGGCACGTCTAACTCCACTAAGTTAGACTGCCCCGTCTAATTCCGCGTATTCATTAGACTACCCGTCTAATTCTTTACGTCTATTAGACTTACACGTCTAACTCCGATGAGTTAGACTGTACGTCTAATTCTATTAGACTCACGTCTAATTCCGTGTATTCATTAGACTACCCGTCTAATTCTTTACCCGTCTATTAGACTTACACGTCTAACTCCGATGAGTTAGACTGTATGTCTAATTCTATTAGACTCACGTCTAATTTATGCGTCTATTAGACTGCTTCGTCTAACTCCGTTGAGTTAGACTAAGCGTCTAATTTCATTAGACTTGCGTCTAACTTAATCCGAATGGAGATCAAAATCGGTCTAATGAACCTCATTAGATCCAAGTCTAAAGATATGTTGTCTTAATACACCTGTACCAAACCACATAAATTATTTCATCATCAAAATATCAGTGGGTAAATTATTTCAACACTTAGTCAAAATAATTTGACCCAACAATTTCCCCGTTTTTGATGAAGAAATTGCAAAACTGCATACATATAACACAACATGCATTCTTCCAATAAATAACCAAACAAACACCATGTTCACTTACACCAATCATTCACAAGAACTAGTATTCAAAAGACCATGTTCAATAAAGTTTAAATAGAGTAAAAGAAGAGAGATCATTGTTCTTCCCTTTTTACTCGAAGATCGGTTGAACTCATCTCTTGTCCGGGAAGCATGTTCATAAAGTGAGGATAGCCGCGACCGCCACGACCTCCTGCATTCGATCTACCTCCACGCTCAACAACAATGCCACGTCCACCTTGATTAATATCAGACAACCTACTTCGGCCGCCACCATTTCTTCCACCGTGTTCAGAACCACTTTGGCCACCGCCTCTCTTGGTTGGCCTAGGATTGTCATCAGAATAGATGGCCCGCCTGGATCTTGTTCCGGTTGCAACGCCATCGTTCCTCCTGCTAGATTCCGCCTGAACTGGTTGAGGTTGAGCACTTTTATCATTACGTAAGGCATCTTCCTTGGCTTGAAATTTCCTGGCAAGGTTCTCTATAAAGGCTTGTCGTTCATTGTCGTTTCGGTTCATGCAATCCTGCATTTCCACCAACTGATTCTTCACCAAAGCGAATTCATCTAAGGTTTCCTTGTGGCGTTCGTCATTGATGTGCCTCTCAATGTCGAATAGTTCAGATTGACGGCTGAAGCATTCTTGCTCAAACTTTCCAAACTTCACATTAGAGACATGGGTTTCATACGTGTTCAACTTCAGGGTCTTATTCAACTCAGATAGGATATTGAAAATTTTATCAAAATTTGCTCTTTCCTCTTCCCTAGAGATCATTGACTGACACATTGTCTTCTGCATTGTCAAAAGCATAGACCTCATGGATTTCAGCATTTTATTTCTTCCATCAGATGGTCCCTCATGAGAAGACACTTCTTTAGAATCTGCAGCCAAACTTTGAATAGGCTCAAAGTTTGTATGAACCTGCAAGGATTGCTCTGGCTGATGAACTTCAGCATCCTTAGCAGCTTTCTCTTGTGCCTCTTCTTCGTCAACTTCTCTTTGTGTCCTTTCGAATCTTTCAAGCAGGCTTCTAGAATAGTGACGGGGATTGGTTATATTTTCGTGAATACTTCCCACAGCACCTTTGGGAAATAAGTCGATCTTAACAAATTTGGGTTGCTCATCCTGTTCCTCCTCAGACGAGGAACCTTCTTCTTCATCACCTTTTTCCTTAGAGGGTTCCCCCTCAGTTCTTGCAAATTCAGGCTGAGTGGCCTCAACCAATATTTCTTGAACTCCCTCTGTTCTCGCAACAGGGGTTATGATCACGTCTTCTTCAGTAGGAGCTTTCGAAGCCTCCTCAACTACATCTTCCAAGATTACTACTTCAACATTTGTTACAGGAGCTTGTTCAGGCTCTTGAACATTCACCATCGCTTCAACTTCATTGGGAAGCTCTTGAACAGGGTGATCTTGAATGCGTCTCTCTTCGGCAGACATGGTCCCGAATTCGATTAGGAGAGCACCATCTGATTCATCAGCATTTGGAATGTCCATGGCCTCTTCTATGTTGAGCGGTTCTACGCCTGAGAAATCGACGCCATGAATGTATTTGGAAGCAACAGAAACATAGCCATCCAAGATATCGTTCAACTTTTTTAGCACTTTGGCTTCAACAACAGCTCCTCTTGCGTCAGGGTTGAAGTTTGCTTTCCTGGCTTCATAAATTGGGAACAGAGTTTTCCCAAGAATGCAAGCTTCTACCAACTCTCTTTTGTTCAAAGCTTCAGCCACATCTGAAGTTCTTGCCCATTTCAGTACCTTCTTCTCGTTTGCCACTCTCTTCTTCCATTCCTTTGCTATGGCAGCATTGGACAGAGAGTCATTGTAACTAGATGACAACCTCTCAGAGCACCAGGAATCATAGATCTCTAATTTCTCAGCAGAAAGGACCTTCACTTGATCCAGAATAAGATCAACAATACCTCTTGCTTCAGACACTTTCTCAGGAACCTAAAGAGCGGTAGAATTTCCTTTTCCAACAACCTCTATAGGTTTTGGAACAGGTCTTGGTTCACCAATGACTATACCTTTTGCCCCTTTCCTGGCCCACAACAGTTCGAAGGTCGATTGAGGTTTCAACCAGAGCTCGTTAGGGAGCTCTCTGCAAACGATTTTTTCACCCACCAAGGAATCCTTGGGAGCAGGAACGATAGGTTCACCAGCAGCAAGGGTAGGACCAATACCTTGTTCTGGTAGGGACAACTCTGTAGCACCAACGACTAACTGATCAGATTTAGTAACAGGGGACTCTGCCCTGTTAATAGATTCAATAATTGGACCGGCTGACTCAACAGCAGGCCCTTCAGCAGATTCTCTCAGGGGAGAGAAAACGGATTCAGCTTGTTCCACTTCGGGAACAACAAATTTTGGCACAGCAGCCAAAGATTTAGAAGATTTTACCTTAGAGGATTTAGACGCACGGGGCGCCTTCGTCTTCTTCTCCTTTGAGGCACAGGACCTCAAAGGTTTTCTCAGGAAAGTTGAGGGAGTGGATAGAGATGTCATCGGGGTTGCAGCAAGTACGCCTGGACCTTGCTTTACCCTTGAATCGACAGATTCCGTGTCCTTCTGGCTTAGACTCTTCATGCTGGAGGAACTGGCCTCCGATTCATTCACGGTTCTGGTTCTCTTTGCCCCAGTTGAAACAACAGACGCAGAGGGTTTCGCTCGAGTGGAAGGCCTTCCACTAGTCTGGAAACTAGAGGCCCCAGAAGCAGACTCTAGGTTGTTCTTCACTCTGATCAGAGTGCTGGAAACCGTAGAAGCGGTGAAAACTCTTGCAGAGTTAATCTGAGTCGGTTCTCCGACAGGAACCCCCAGAAACTTCAATAAGTGGCTCACTTGAGCCGCATAGGGAATGCTCTCCTTGTTACTCTGGCAGATGGAGTAACACAGATTCTGGAACAGGGTATGACCCCAGTTCACTTGGATACCTTTGGAGATAGCGCACATATAGTCAAAACGGTCTTGACTATATAGGTTGAACGAGTCGGACTTCCCTTGCAGCGCCTTCGCCACAACGTCGTTGAGGAGAATGAAGTGGGGCTTGAATACCTTCTTATATCCATTAACATGGATTTTGGAACCATCAGTTGAGAAGGAAGTCTTCATTTCCTCCATGACCTCAGAAGAGAGCACCAAATCGAACAGATGGCCCTCCGTTGGAAGTTCAAAGAACTCCGCATACACTACTTCATCAAATGAAATCTCCTTGTCGTTGATGGTTGCTACGATGGAATCATCCACCATAACCGCCGTTTTAAAGAACTCGCGAACTTCATCTTCATAGAAGATGAACGGTCCGCCCAGATACTTCCTCAACCCAGAATATTCTAGGGTTTGGAACATCGTCACCACTTCCGATTGATCATAGGAGTACACCGATGGAAAGTCCACCTGCAAAGTACAGTGATCGAGTGTGGTTTTCTTCACCATTTTGCTAGAATGTGAATCGATACGATATTTCAGAGAGTTTTAGTGAGAGAAATGCAAGAAAACTAGGGTTCTTAGAGATTTCAAGAGATTGAAAGTTTTCAAAATCATGCAGGAATATCCTTATATAGATGAATCATATAAATATTGAATAACCGCCTATTCTAGGGGTATGGCCCGTTAATAAATGTTAGACGTCCTTTTTCAAGAAGTAATCATTAAAAATGAGGATATATTAGTCATTTTCTTTAAACTTGATAGACACGTGTCTTCATGTTATTAAGAGATGATTGTTCGATATTTTGAGCGGGAAAAGTAGATAACTCTCAGCGTGTGACAGCTGTCCTTGATCAGTCTAATCGGCACGTAGTTAGATGTTTTTCTTACTTCACAAATAACACGACGTCTATTAGACGGATGAGTGTATTAGACGCATACGTCTAATTCCGTGTTCATAACCAATTCGTCTAATGTTTATTAGACGTGTACGTCTAATTCTGCATGAACACCACGTATTAGACATGTGTTTATTAGATGTAAGCAGCCTCTTGCTCATGACGTAAAAACGTCTAACGTCTATTAGACGTGTCCGTCTAATTGCGTGGATATAAAATCTCAACATATAGACTTAGATGTATGAATTGTGAGCAAAAATACGTCTAAGTACATACTTTTTCTTTTAGACACCCTTGTCTAATTAGACCGATTAAGGATATTCGTCTAGAGAATATCTTCATTTCCAAAGAAATTTTTCTTCTCAAAAATGAATATGGACATCTAAAGTTTTTATAAACAATTTTTGTGGTCCAAAGACCACAAAGAATTTTTTAAAACAAAACAAACAGAGTATTCTTCCAGAATGGCAAGTGCCATTGTTGATCTTCCAGGCTGTGTACTCAGATGAGTACTCTTCTAGCTTCCTTCCTGCTATCCTCCTGCATCACCTACAAAATAAACTATTTACAAATCTTGGTACCTATACTCAATTGAGTCCTCGATCAATTAGTCCCTTAGGAATCCATATTTGAGTTATTTTGATGGATTTCCCATTTTGTGTTGTGATTAATGCATAAGATTTTGACTTAGCAGATGACTTCCTGCTAGCCACTAATCCTTTAACATTTGAAGAAGGTTTTCTTTTAAAACTCCTTGACTTAGAATCAGGTTTTGAGTTACCAAACTTATTATCCTTTTCAAGCTTATTCTTAAGCCAGCTAACAGTTGGTGGAACATAAACTATTTCATTTTTAAAAGCCACTTTTTCATGGATGGAATCAGATTCAATGTCAGTCATATTTCCTTTGACAAAACTTATTGGATTAAGTTTGTCATTTGGTTTTGACTTTTTGCATGACAGGTTAGGATCATTGCCATCAAATCCCAATCCGGATTTAGATCCAGCAGGTTTCAACATGCTGATCTGATATCTGACAGCATCACCAGACCTTGTCCATGCACAGACAACATAGTTAAGCCTTTTTTTCAGATGAAAGAGTTTGAATCTGTTCCTTGAGCATCTCGTTTTCAGATGAGATTTCTTCAATTTTCTTTTCAAAAACATGTGACTCTTCCTCTTTGAACCGATTTGGTTCATTTAAATCTGATGAAGATTTAGTTTCATTTAGAGATTCTGCTAGCTTTCTGTACTCGATGACCATTTCATCTAGTGCAGCTACCAGTTGTTCCCTTGAAAACCTTTCGGAGGAGAAATCAAATACCTCAGTTTCCTGAGTTCCTTCCTCATCTTCTTTGGCCATGAAGCAAGTCACGTCTTCTTCATCACTTTCACTGGATGAGAAGTACGAGCCACGGCTGCTTCCTCTGCTCTTTCCGTCACCGGCCATAAGAGCCTTCAGCTCTTTTCCATCTTCCTTAGCATCTTCACGCTTTGGCTTCCGGCATTCCGATGCGTAATGACCTTTAATACCACAATTAAAACAAGTAACATTAGCTTTAGATTTTCTATTATCGTTAGAATTTGAAGAGTTTGAGTTTGAGTTGCTCTTCTTCATGAAGTCGCCAAACTTCTTCACAAAGAGAGACATGGCATCGCTGCTCAGCTACTGAGCTGCCATCTTCACGTCCGGAGCAGTTGGTGGCTCTTCAGCAGTCACCAACGCCTTGGCAAGGATAACGGACGAGGGTTGATCTTCTTCCATCCTACAGTTTAGCTCGAACTCGTAAGCCTTAAGGTCTGCGAAGAGATCAAAGAGAGAGATCTTGTTCAGATCCTTGGATTCTCTCATCTCCATAGTCTTTATGTCCCATTCCCTTGGAAGAGCACGCATGACCTTGATAGCAAGCTCCCGGTTGCTATAGGTCTTGCCTAAGATGGACAGAGAGGAGACAACTTGCTGAATCTGGTGTCGAAGTCGTTCATTGTTTCACCAGGACGCATTTTGAAGCTGTCGAACTGTTGAGTGGCAACCATGATCTTGTTTTCCTTGGTTTGCTCGTTGCCCTCACACAGTTGAGTGAGTCTATCCCAAACCTCTTTGGCAGTGTCACATTCGATGATGTAGTTGAACATACTATCATCGAGAGATCTGTATAGAACATCAAGAGCCATGTTGTTGAGGTTGTTCTGCCTCTTTTCTTCAGCAGTCCAGTCGGCCTTCTCCTAATCAATCTTGATAGGACCTTTTGTGACAACACTCCACATGTCATCATGAAGAGAAGAGAGATGAGCACGAACTCTTTTCTTCCAAACAATGTAGTTTTCGCGAGAGAAAGTTGGAATGGATGTAGCACTGGCATCTTTGGGTATGCTCGACATCTTTCAAGAAAGGCTTGAGAATAGAAACAAGGCTCTGATGCCAATTGATAGGATCAGCTTTATCGTTAGAGACGGGGGTCTGGCAAAGGATGAAGGCTTATGAAAAACAGTTTGAAAGAAATCCTGTTAAGGATTTAATTCGCTTTCTATTCTACGCAAACTTGTGTAAACACTTGAAACGGATTCAATGCGGAATTGTTTACTTGGGTTTGAAACACAAGATGAAAAATGATAAGATGGCAGAAAATGAAGAACACAACAGTTTGTTTATGGATGTTCGGAGAAACTCTCCTACGTCACCCCTTCTTCCAACCACCGGAAGGATTCACTATATGATGAGAATCAAATACAGTTTATAAACACACTTAGCTCACTATTGAACAGAACATTTTTTGTTCAATTACAAAAAGATGAAGAATATCACTCAGCTAATGGTGTTTTGATTCTAGCTCTCTCTCTCGATTCACACACAGTACAATCAGAAAGAAGCTTCAAGAAAGTAAGTTCAGTAAGCAAGATGATTGAGTACTCTCTATCTCTGCAAAATTAGAATGCTCGTTCAGTCAGTTCGGTAAAAGAACTTGCTTCGTCCGTTGCTCTAAGGATTGGTTAAATACTGATCAAAAGCTAACGGTCGAATCTTCAAGAATGATACGTGGCGCTCTTCCATTGGAAAGCCTCCATTGTACACAGCAGGCTCTGAGCACAACGATCGTGGCTGTACCGAACTGGTAGTGCGCCGAATATTCCATCAGGGATGTACCTGCAAAACGGGTAATGTGAGGAAAATTCTCTTACGTGGCATTCCTTGATTGGATGCATATAGCTGTTGTACTAATCTTCACAAGAAAGTGGAGCAGAAATAGGGTACAGCTATAGCACGTGGGTAGGAGAAATGCTAGATTCAAGCGTACTACTTGAATCAAAGCATTAGACGGATCAGTCAAATGAAATAAGTCAACTCTTTCTGAAAAAACGTCTATTAGACCACCTGGTCTAATGTACTTAGACTCGCGTCTAATACAAATAACCATTAGACCGGTACGTCTAACTCCACTAAGTTAGACTACCACGTCTAATACCGGTTCTACCTCAGACTTGTCTGAAGGAGTTAGACCCACGTCTAACTTTCAATAATTATACAACCCGTCTAATTCTAATAAACATTAGACTGGTACGTCTAACTCCACTGAGTTAGACTACCACGTCTAATTCCGGTTCTACCTCAGACTTGTCTAAAGGAGTTAGACCCACGTCTAACTTTCAATAATTAGACAACCCGTCTAATTCTAATAACCATTAGACCGGTACGTCTAACTCCACTAAGTTAGACTACCACGTCTAATTCTGGTTCTACCTCAGACTTATCTGAAGGAGTTAGACCCACGTCTAACTTTCAATAATTAGACAACCCGTCTAATTCTAATAACCATTAGACCGGTACGTCTAACTCCACTGAGTTAGACTACCACGTCTAATTCCGGTTTTACCTCAGACTTGTCTGAAGGAGTTAAACCCACATCTAACTTTCAATAATTAGACAACCCGTCTAATTCTAATAACCATTAGACTGGCACGTCTAACTCCACTAAGTTAGACTGCCCCGTCTAATTCCGCGTATTCATTAGACTACCCATCTAATTCTTTACGTCTATTAGACTTACACGTCTAACTCTGATGAGTTAGACTGTACGTCTAATTCTATTAGACTCACGTCTAATTCCGTGTATTCATTAGACTACCCGACTAATTCTTTACACGTCTATTAGACTTACACGTCTAACTCCGATGAGTTAGACTGTATGTCTAATTCTATTAGACTCACGTCTAATTTATGCGTCTATTAGACTGCTTCGTCTAACTCCGTTGAGTTAGACTAAGCGTCTAATTTCATTAGACTTGCGTCTAACTTAATGCGAATGGAGATCAAAATCGGTCTAATGAACCTCATTAGATCCAAGTCTAAAGATATGTTATTTTAATACACCTGTATGAAACCACATAAATTATTTCATCATCAAAATATCAGTGGTTAAATTATTTCAACACTTAGTCAAAATAATTTGACCCAACAAAATTACTAGTACAATATTAATGATTTTTGCTGTAATATTATATTTTTTAAATATTGATTCTTTTAATCTATTAAAATACGTTCATACTATTAAAAATTATTATATATTTTAATAATATATTATAAGTAAAATTATATATTACCTTAAAATATTTAATCTTTTTAAAGATTTCAAATCCTTATTTGAAAATATTTTATGTTAATTTTTTTTTTATATATTTAAATAAATAATAAATGAGTCAACAAACTAAATTTAGCAAAGATATGGTATTACCATTATATCGTGGCCTCATTTTATACAGTGCAGATCTTCTGCTACCGATTGTCGTGTTCACCTGTGGCGGACCAATCAGATTGCAGCATTATTATTTTAATAATAAATCAATCTGGGGAGGAGACGGAGGGAGGGAGAATCCGGAATCCGGGTTTCGTCCCGGGTTCACACAAGACGCCGTTAACGGCAGCGCCTGTTAACGTCAGGAAATTATATAATAATCATATGATACCCAAATAAGATATCTTCGCTCCGGGCACCGTGTCAGAGGGAAGGGTGAGATGCGATGAGAGCGAAGATTTCCACGCCCGTTGCCCTGACCCTCATGTAAACCCCCCATACCCAGCCATGAGAAGACCGCTTGCCTTTCATGAAAATACACTTACACGTCTATGTAAAGACCAAAATGACATGAATTTTATATTTCAGTTTATTAAATATTAATTTAATTATTGAAAATCGAATGCAGCGATATAATATTCGCTTCAATTAATTCATTCTTTTTTTTTCTAGGAATTTTATTTAATTTTTTATTTCATTTTTTTTTGTCTTGGAGACCCTCAGGAGCGAAGATATATTTGCTTCAATTAATTTTAATAATTATATTTCCGTTTATTAAATATTAATTCAATTAATTCATATTTTTTTTTATTAATTTTATTTAATTTTGTTATTTAATTTTTTTGGCCTGGAGACCCTCAGGAGCGAAGATATATTTGCTTCAATTAATTTTAATAAAAACATCATGTAAACCCTCCAACCCACCCATGAGCAGACCGCCTGCCTGCCATGGAAAGACACTTACCCGTCTATGTGAAGACCAAAATGACATGAATTTTATATTTCCATTTATTAGAATTTTAATTAAAAATGACATGCAGCAACCGAACAAATCTTCGCTTCAATTAGTGGCTATTTTTTTTTTGTTTTTTTTATTTCATTTTTTTTGCCTGGAGACCCTCATGAGCGAAGATATATTTGCTTAAATTAATTTTAATAAAAACCTCATGTAAAACCCCCATACCCACCCATGAGAAGACCGCTTGCCTACCATGGAAAGACACTTACCCGTCTATGTAAAGACCAAAATGACATGGATTTTATATTTCCGTTTATTAAATATTAATTCAATTAATTGAAGATGACATGCAGCAACCGAACAAATCTTCGCCTCAATTAGTGGCTATTTTTTCTGGTTTTTTTTATTTCCGTTTATTAATAAATGTTAATTCAATTAATTCAAAATTACATGCAGCGATATAATATTCGCTTCAATTAATTCATTCATATATATTTTTTTTATTTAAATTTTTTTGCTGGTAGAGAATATTTGTTCGCCTAGACCATGTTTCATGTAAAATGGATTGAATAGTCGCTTCTCGAGAGAACACTTATTCGCCCCTAGTCCCTATGTCATGTGACATGAACTGAATAGTCGCTTTTCGAAAGAAGACATGTTCGCCCCGGTTACATGAATATATATACCCCCTAATATGATTATTTTATAATCATTTCCGCCCGATTCATCTCTCTCTTCCTGCCTCCTTTCACGGCGATTCGCAACCGGCTCCCCGTCGACCAAACCAGAATCAACATCTTCATGACTCCACAATGGTACGTATTCCTGAATAGTAACTTTTCATATTTAGGATTATGGAACTACTAAACTAGATTCTGTTATGTGATGTTGTTGTCTCGTTAATCTTTAGGAAACCCTACTCTCAAAATGTCACCTTCAATGTAAATCCATCGTATTTAGGAAAACTTACCTAGTGTTAGGTTTTGGGATATTATTTCCATGAAACCCTAGTACATACTAACAAAGACCGTTTTTTTTTCATGCACGTGCAGGCAACCGCCACAGCATCCGTCCAAAACTTTGGCAAAGACTGGATTTTATGCCCAAATCAATTAACAAGTGAAGAGATAGTACTATTCTTGACATATCTCCCTTTTTTTCCATATTGTTTAAGTTTTCATCCTGTTTATCTGAAATATTTATGATTGTTCTTAAACAGCACTTGATGCAACAATATGCTAACACATGTGGTGCCACGGTGACAATGAGGTGGCGAGACGATGTGACCCACGTCATAGCATCCACCGATGCTAATGGTGGATGCGGTCGCACTATCAAAGTATTGAAGGCAATATTGAACGGGAGTTGGGTCCTTACCATTGATTGTGAGACTCTGTTATTCTTAACCCTTTACTCTTAACTCAATATTCATTTTCACATATATGAAACTAAAAATACCAATTGCTTTTGTACAGGGATAAAATCATCAATCAGATTTAACTGTTACGTGGACGAGGAACCGTACGAGGTGCAGCGAGATAATCATGGGACTGTGGGCGGTCCAAGAGCTGGCAGAATGCGGTATTTGAACAATGTAAGTTTTGTCTTATTCCTACTACTCCTCCATATGATATTCAATTCTCCATGATTACTAAAACTGTTTTGTATTTTCTTTCAGCTGCCGAAACTGTTCGACAGTTACACCTTCATATTTGCAGGGGAATTCATCCCGGCTTACAAACTGGATCTTATGGGGTTTGTAATTGTTGGAGGAGGTACAACTAAAGAAATGGATAATCCATTTGTCGAGCCCGAGGACGACAAAACTATAGTTGTATACGACAAGTCTCGGCACGATGTTAATGAACTTGTTTGGGTATTTGAGGCAGATAATCCTTTGAAGACATATTTGGATGTGTTTGGTGTTCCTCACACAAGCTTGCTAGAATCCATTGTTGCTTGTGATTTGCAGCCTTTGTTGTTGTAATAGACATGTGTTGGTTGAATTTGTTACTGAATATTTGAATATTTTGCATTCTTGAATTTGTTAATGTCATATTTGATTTCAGATTTATCTTTTTTGTTATTCGAATTGTGTTTTTTTAAAACACCAGCCTTATATTAAACTAAATCTTGAAACCTGAAGAAATAATGTATAACTTGAAATATAAATTTTTATTCATTTATTAATACATAGCAATCTATGTAAGTTAATCGCCCCTAATGTGATAAATAATTAACATGTTTTAAATCAACTGTCAAAATACTCTTTCTAAAACAATTGTCAAAATAATAATGTGAAGCAATCTTCGCTTACTGATTGATTGATTGATTTATTAATATTAATTCATAATAATTTTAGTCATTTAATTATTAAAATGAAATTTTTTTTTAACAAGTCACCTCACCGCCACCTAACACCTGCCACCTTTTCATTAAATGCTGCATGCAGCAAGCCATGCTGCTAAGCTAGACAAAGTTTGTACTGTTCTCTCTCTCACCTGTACGACCATTTCTTCGTCGGAGTGATACTCCATTGTCTACCATCGACCTCTCCTTCGCCGGAGACTTCATTATAATATCAATCCATCTTCCTAAATTAAAAAATGGTATGTTTTTGAATGTCATCTATACCTTCTTTACTTTTCGTCCCAACCTTTTTTATGTTTTTTGAATACTCGACATGAAATGTTCTGTTCTGGTTGATTATCAGGAAGGAACACATATGAGCGAGAATGATATGAACGAGAATGATATTAATGATTTAAGGTAACATGGTTTAACTTCTCTAATTTTTTTCGTGCATATGTAAGCGAATATCTCTTCACTAAGAGCTTTTTTGATAATATCTTATAAAGCGAAACTCTATTCGCCTAATATTACAATGTTATTAATGTTGAAGTGAAGCTCTCTTCGCTTATATTGTCTTCATTTTACAATAATCTTCAAGTTTTGGTTAGTTGAACCTTTATTTTCCACGTGTTCAAATTGAACAGCGAATCTGCTACTTGTCGTCGTCAATTGAATTTCGATGGAAACGGCCAACCTTTGGAGGACATCGAAGCCAACTTAATTCCACTTTTAGGTAGGGAATTTGAGAGTGAAGAAGAAGGCTACGTATTCTACTTAGCATACGCTAAACTAATATGATTTTGTATAAGGCGCAGTTCAAATCATGTAGACAAGAGGGTAAAATACTGGATATAGTTTTTTGTTGTAGTGCACAGGGTGAACGGGGAAAGGACAAACGTGATGTCTATGTGAGACGTCGACGTTCTGTGACGAGGTTCTGTTGTGAAGCGAAATTGAGGATAAAGAGGGCAGACAATGGAAAGTTCCAAGTGGTAAATTTTATTAGTGATCATAGTCATCCTCTTGCAAGTCCAAAGAAAACTCACCTGTATAGATGCCATAGGAATATTTCTGCAGTTGCAGGCTTACATATCGAGATGGCCACTAACGTGGGAATTCCTCCTAAGTCATCACATGCTCTAATGTCTAAACAGATCGGTGGAAGGGAGAATCTATGTTTTCTTCCTGAGGATTACAAAAATTACATGCGAACTAAAAGAACGAGAGAGTGTAATTTTGGGGAAACAGGGGGTGTATTAGAGTATTTGCAGAAAAAACAATCCACTGATCCTGGTTTTTATAATGCTTTTCAACTTGATGCGGACGATTTGATAACGAATATTTTTTGGTGTGAGTTCAACATGCGGTCCGATTATTCATACTTCGGAGACGTTGTCAGTTTTGACACCACATACAAGAAGAATAATGAAGGTCGTCCAGTTGCGCTTTTTGTAGGTGTCAATCATCACAAACAATCAATTATTTTTGGAGCAGCTCTATTATACGATGAAACTGCGATGACTTTTGATTGGTTGTTTGAGACTTTCACCAAAGCTATGCGTGGAAAAAAACCAAAAACCATTCTTACAGATCAAGACGCGGCCATGGCTAAGGCCTTGGCGTCTACATGGCCCGAAACAACTCATCGTCTCTGTATTTGGAACATATTTCAAAATGCAGCCATACATCTTAGCTCCGTGTTCCATAATTACAGAGAATTTTCTAAGGATTTTTCTTCTTGTATATATGATTTTGAAGAAGAGATAGAGTTTGTTGAAGCTTGGAATCAAATGTTGACAAACTACGGGCTTGAAAACAACGACTGGTTGAAACGCATGTTTAGCATTAGGCGAAAGTGGGCATTAGTCTATGGACGACAAATGTTTTGTGCTGATATGACGACAACACAAAGAAGTGAGAGTATGAACAGTTTGTTGAAAAGGTACTGCTCCTACAAACACAAGTTTTTAGAATTTTTCAAACACTTTGAAAGACTAATCGATGAAAGAAGATATGATGTGTTGAAGGCTGATTTCAAATCAATTACCAGCCAACCAAGTCTGAACTATCCAGTTTTGATCTTAAAGGATGCCTGCAAAGTTTACACCCCAGAGGTATTTAAGTGCTTTGAACAACAATGGTTTATGTCGCATGATTGTGGTGTAGAAATGTTAGAGGATGTCGACACACACAGAAAATATAAGGTAACACCCCACACTAGGAGATGCTCTCATACAGTTACAGTTCATAAGAATGATGATAAGAATATCGAGTGTAGCTGCTGTAAATTTGAATTTGGAGGGATTTTGTGTGCTCACATCCTAAAGATTTTCACAACGATTGACGTGTTGAAGATTCCTCCGGCGTTGATATTGAAGAGGTGGACAAGAACAGCCAAAGATGGAATATTTGGAACTGATCCCATCGTGGACAGTAGTAATGTTGATCCGAGTGAGCTTCATAACATAAGATACAGAGATTTGTGTGGCTTGTCCATGCATTTATTTACCAAGGCAGCCGAAAGAGATGACACTTATAAGCATGTCAGGGAAATTATGCTTAGCTAGTGTACGTTTGTGGATAAAAAATTACAGGAGAGTATAAATATGCAAACTCCACCAACCGGTGTATCATGTTCTGCCGCGGGTGCCCCTGTTCAAGCGAAAGGAATCAAAACTAAGAAGCCAACAAAGTCGGGTAAGAGAAGGAAAGGTGGACTGGAGAAGAACTCAAGAAAAAGAAAATCAACAAGAATAACTAGCGAATCACAAATTCCGGTATGAATTTGCTGACTTACCTTCTTTACTAATAATTGGGTTATTAATATTCATTTAATAACATACTTTTAAATAAATTTGATATGCCTTTCCAGCCATCAAATGCAATGCCAACGACCACTACTCAGTTCTCAACTCCTCAACAATGGGACGAAAGTTTTTAGCGAAGATTTATTCGCTGCGTGTCTTTTCCTCCAACTTTCCTTAATAATTTTGGTCTTCACATACATGCGTTGGTGTACTTACATCAGGGCTAAAAGGTCTTCTTATGTAAGGGTTGAGGGTTTCACATATACGTTAGCTTAGAATTCATTGAAGCGAAGATTTATTCGCTTCATATAAGCCTCTCATAAATTGCAATTTTCATTGAACACGGATATATGTTCGCTGCTTTTCATCTTTAATTAGATGAATTCATGTGTAAAAAAAGTGAACAAAAAATTAATGTTAATTTTGGCATTTACATACAAGGGTTAGTGTGTTTCCATGAAAATAATGAAGCGAACATTTATTCGCTTCCGACCCACACCCCGTACAGAAAGCATGTTTCAAAAAAACAAAATGTTAATATGTTTACGAAGATTTATTCGTTGCATGTCATTTCCAAGTCTTTTATTAAATTGTTCTGACGCTATAATTGAATTATATGAATTTCTTTAATTAATAATATTTTAAATCTAAATTATATTCGATATGATTTTGCTCATGTAGAAATAATAGTATATATAATAAAAATTTATACTTATTTCCTAACATAATTTTATCTATATAGAAATAATATTTAATAAAATATAATGTTAATTACACTATTGTAACAATACTTTATCAATAATGAAATATTTAATATAATATCAATACTTTATTAAAATATAATATTTAATAATTTATGTGATGTGACAAAAAGACTGCACACTGTTCCGATTTGACATATGATCACGGGCTTAATACTTTTTTCTGAATCCATAGATATGAAATGATTTCTTTATACAAAAACACACTATTTTTTCAATGATGAAATATAATTTATTAATGATGTGACAAAACAAAGGACTGCCTACTATTCCGCCAAGTCATTTGAGCGAATATTTGTTCCTGCATGTCATTTTTAATAATTTACTATAATATTTAATAAACGGAAATTTAAAAGACATTTAATTTTGGTCTTCACATACACGGGTTAGTGTCTTTCCATGACAGACAAGCGGGCTTCTCATGGTTGTGTTGGGGGGTGTACACGGGGGACAGGTGGAAAACAATTGTAGCGAAGATTTCTTCGCTTATGAACGACTCCCCGTAAATAATGATGTTTGAAAAAATTAGAACATAAACATGAAGTTATTTTAGCTAAGATCTCTTCGCTGTTCGAATTATTTTTTTTATATGATACACGGAACTTCAAAATTCATGTTAATTTTCGTAATTTGTGGGATATTAAATTGTTTTCACGCTTAATCTTTTCAATAAAATATATTTTCATTCTTATTTATATTGAACATAATTTTCTTCATATAGCAATAATATTACATTGAATATAATTTTATAATTATTTATGAAAATATTTTTATTAATGTAGAAATAATTTATTATTTAATATAATGTTAATGACAATATTGAATTATTTGTTTTATTTAATATAAGTGTTATTACTTTTTCGTTAATGAAATTACTTTTTCATGATGTGACCAAAGGACTGCAAACTGTTCCGATTTGATATTTGATAACGGGAAATTTACTTTTTCTGAATCAATAGATATAAATATTTTATTAAGAAAACAGATTTTCTGTTTGCTATAAATGTAGGGATTACATAAACAATCTTTGTCGGCAGCATGAAATATTTCGTGAGCGTTGTTGTTGAGAGTGTGTGTTTTTTTCAGATAGTTTGTTGGGATGTATCATTTGGGAGATTCTATGTGATGGAAAACTTATACAATGAAGAACAACTGGTGGAAAACATCTTCAGTTACCACGAATGCTTGATACCTTAAGTAGAAACTACCGATCAAATGAAGATCATTCGTGTCCACTGCTGGTGGGAAGAGCCAGCTGTGGGAGATTCCCTGGGATGGAAAACATCTCAAGAGATAACTCAACATGTGTATGACCACAGTTATGCGTGAGAGATCCGCTGTGGTCGCTTCAATGGAGATGCCTTGAAGCTGGAGATGCAGATGAATATTGTTAAAATGTACCAATGTTTATGAAACGTAGAAATGTTTATGAAACTTGTAATGAAATTTTGTACGTCGAATTATAATAATTATTTGCTATTTATATTTTCATGCACATGTCATTAAACATTTATAAAATAACGAATTTATTATAAATAATAAAGTATTATAATATCTACTCTTCTGGCTAAGTATACGTTTCCCATAAGTGAAATCATTGACATAATTGTAATCTGACGTGACATGTAATGTAAAATGTTTTGGCGCTTCTTCAATCATTCAACCATTCATTGGATTTAATATACAAGCAAATACATTTTCGTTCAATGTGGTCGACCTCAAACATGAATATCAAGCGAATTGTATTTCGTTTCGTAACAATGTTGGGTTTAATATAGAAACTTACAGGCGAATGATTCTTCGTTTTCAAATTCATTAGAGTATGACATGAAAGTGGCACAAATACAATAAAATGTAACTTCAAAGATTGGATGCAACTTCATCTTCGTTTTCAATCACATGGTTAAAAGTAATACACTAACAAACAAACGAAGAAATGTCCGTTCGATTTACTGATTAGATACTATGTAATGAAGCGAACAACCAATCGATGGATCAATGTAAGGGGTTTACATGAACACATCAGTTGTTTTACATTATACTTTGAATTGATAATGACATCCAAATTGCAATCAAACAATCAAACATAACGACAATGATTCGATTTATATCACTCCAGAATAAACTAACTACATAATGTAAAATATAACTTCAGAATATAATCAAACATAACTTCATAATATTGTTGAATACACAAAAACATTCCATAATCCGTTTACATAAGTACTACACAGATTAACCAACAAAATAGCTGTTCAAAAATACAAATGAAGCTCTAGTCTGATTCATGAGAGGATGACTCGTCAATCGGTCCTGTCAGCGACACGATCTCATGTTCGATGACGGGTGGAATGTATAGCTGAATGGCTTCGTTCACAGCATTGATCCATCGGTTGGGGATTGAAACCGTAAAAGAATTTTCAATTATTGATGCGTACTCTAGGTAAAGATGGTGAGGAGTAAGCATGAAGTCCTCCGGAGGATTGAGTCCATTCGAAGGTAGGGGATTCCGTAGGCCAAATTGTCTGTATATGACAGTTGTGCAGTAGGAGGTAGTTCCCTCAAGGCCCAAAAAAATGATGAATGGAGAACCCCTCATCTCATACATCATTACAGTAAAAAGATACCACAGAACAATGAACCTAATTGGGTGAATATCCGAAATAAAATTCGGAGGCACGAGTCCATTGACCCTTTGCACTTGTAGATTGGCAAAGGAAGTGTAGGGAATTGAAGGACGGGGCAACCAATGCAACTTGTCTAACAACCAGAGGTAGAGAACCAAAGGTGATCCATGGCGAGAATAGTTGTTTTCCTCTGGAACAAATTCGTTAAGACCAAGTAATGTCTCAGCAAGTACAAGGCTAGCCAGGTTTGGGGCGTTTCCCATCAGTGCAGGAACTACCTACAGGATCCTATCCGAAGGCCGTCGTCTTGCAGCCGGACATAAAAAAAATGAGCCAGAACCACAAGCATGATCAGTTTGCTTTGTGTGTGGTTGATGGTCCTCTCAGCTCCCTGGACACGCCAAATGTACTCGTCTATGTTTGTCATATTGAGAAATCCATGTTGGAGGGTAAACAAAAGAGCATCAAACATTGTACATCCATAGAAGCTGTCGCAAATGTGGAAGGCTATATGAGGATCTTGATTGACAGGCAAAATCATGAGTGCAAGACTACCACACCTAAGGATTGAAGCAAAGTCCTCTATCGTCGGGCATATGTGCATTTCCCCAATAACAAAAGAACGAGAGTCCGTATTCCATCTGCTTTGCATGTGGGCCATCAGTCCATCGTGAACGTTTATTCGTAATAGAGGTAGAATCTCATCTACATGATAGACACTAAAAGGGACAGGGTCATCGTTGATCAGACTTAAGTATCGCTCCAGCTGTTGCTGCGATAAAACTAGCATGTCTGGGTCCATCTCTACATCCATCTTATGAGTTTTACACTAAATGACTAAAGGAAAGACACCGGTAGATAGAGATTTGGGAAGGAAAGAGTCAAAACAGAGAGAGAGGTGAGAGTGAGAGTGTAGTGTGAGAGTGAGAGTGAGGGTATTAGAGTGATGATGTTGATACAGCAGTAGTTGAAGTAATAAATGAGTTTTCATTCTTGAATTCACATCAATACATAACTCCGGTAGGGGCATTACATGTTGTGAAGATATCTTCGTATTATAATTTTTAGTTCATGTAGTTACGAATATATATTCGTCTAGGAATTTAAAAACATATATTGAAGAAGATATCTTCGTCTCTGATTTTCAAAATATGGATTGCACCAAAAAAGAACATAAGAAGATATCTTCGTTTAGGATTTTGAAAATTTATAGTTAAGAGGATATCTTCGTTTAGGAATTTGCAAACATATAGTGAAGAAGATATCTTCGTCTCGGATTTTCAAAATATGGATTGCACCAAAAAAGAACATAAGAAGATATCTTCGTTTAGGATTTTGAAAATTTATAGTTAAGAGGATATCTTCGTTTATGAATTTGCAAACATATAGTGAAGAAGATATCTTCGTCTCGGATTTTCAAAATATGGATTGCACCAAAAAAGAACATAAGAAGATATCTTCGTTTAGGAATTTGAAAATTTATAGTTAAGAACAGGGCCACACGAAGACATAAGAATATAATTTCGTTTCAAAGGTGGTCATCATGTCAATATTACGGTTGCAAGTTTATCAGTTTCATGATGTTAACAATATATCTTCGTTTAAGAATATTAAAACACACAGTTAAGAAAATAACCTCGTTTATGATTTTAAAAATATGGGTACAAGAAGACATATCAAACATCAATACATTATAACTCCATACATTAAGATCTGAATTGCAGTCCATACATTAAGATCTGAATTGCATTATAAGTTATAATTCACTATCAAACATCCATACATTAAAAATATGTGAATTGACCTGTGTAAACATAAGAATTACTGTACAAGTATAATTCCGTATAACACATACAAATTCCTAATATCTTGATCTAATTGCAGTCTTTAACTTGAACCTATTGACATTGTGCTCAGACATAAGAATTCTGTATAAATATTTTATCCTCAATGTACTCAAAGCTTCTCCGACCTTCAAAAGAACAAGAGAAAGTATAAGAACATCTAAAATTGTTAAATGTCATACACTAACATATGGTATAACACTTACATTATTTTCGTTGATGTCAATAGACCAATCCTTCGTCGTTCCTCTATATGTTTCCATATGTCTCATTAAATATACACCACAGTCTTTCTTGTTTGTTTGGTCTTGCCAGTCCAGCTTTGGGGCCGTTATCCTGTATTTTTTAACCTTTGCAGCAATTCTTTCTATGCCTTGACTTACCAAGAAAGTCACAAAACAATCGAGTTGTTTCCTCAAAGTGACATACTTGTCCATAATTTTCATTCTATGAGGACGACCGGAGTTGTCTAGTACAATGATTTTGGAGTCTTTAATATTCACACATACAAGAAAGAAATGTCTGGAAAAGACGACAGGTAGGAATATCTGTAAAAAGAACACAAACATTTATTATTTTATTGCATACTCGTTACTTGGAATTGAGGGATATGTACATACCATGTCAGCGAAGATGAGGTCTTCTTTTGTGACATCGTAGTTTCTCATGTCTTCTTCAATGGATTGGGAAAATAAGGTGGAATCATGCTCCATATTAACCTACAAAATAAGGGCAGAGCATCAAAGTCATGAACATTGAAGGATACATAGCACAAAAAAAGAGAAGCACTTACATGTGAAATTGATGAGAAACAAATTATTCTTGGTTCATGCCTTGGCAACCTACGGCATTTGAAGTGCAAAATTATGGACCAAGCGTCAATCACTTCGCTCGCAATTTCTTGACCCATTTTCATTGTTTGAAATAGCCGACGGGTGATATTACCCGGTGCACCTTCGTACAGAACGTCACTGCAAAATACATTCATTTAGAAGACCATAACTAACTAATTTCATTTTTCAAATTTCTAAAAGCATGCGAAGTAACTTACAATGGAGGCAGGTCTTCATCAAACACAAAATCGGCTAATCTCTGTTCCTTGTTGGTTATTTTGTGGTCCAACATATCCGCAACCTGTTGCATGTAAGGGGATCGAAGGTGCACAGGAATTTTTGAGATCTTCCTCTTAGGATATTCTCTAATGTTGATGCGTCCCCCCCATCACCTTCATCTTCATCTTCAGAAGATTCAACGGCCTTAGAAGCCTCAACCTGTTCCTTGCCTTCACCCTGATCACTTGGTGCAACAGACTGAGCTTGGGATTCCGCAACATTTTCCTTCCCTACACACTGATCATTTGGTTCAACATGCTGAGATTTGGGTTCCTCAACCTGTTCCTTCCTTTCACCCTGATCATCGTCTTCAACAGTGGTTGTCTGCACTTTGTGTGCCTCATCCGGTTCCTTCCCTTCACCCTCATGATCAGTTGGTTCAACACTAGGTGAGTCATCTTTGTTGGGAAGAACTGCATCCTCAGGTTCGTCCTATTGAGGAGGGGGTGACTTGGCTTGAATGTTCTGAAAGGCAGCCTCTACATCTTCCTGTTCAAGAAGTTGTGATTCATCTTCAATGTCCTGACCTACATCCTCAACAGCTTTCGATTGCACAGGGGGTGACGGAGCTTCATTGTGCAGAACGGAATCATCGAGATCATTCGGTTCAACGTGATCTGATGGATTTTCTTGATTTGCCATCACTGCATCCTCAAAATCATTCAGTTCAACCCGTGCTGGTGGATTGTCTGCATTGTCCTCCACTGCATTCTCACAGGGGTATTCAACCGGGGGACTATTGATTTTCAAGCCCGCACACAGTAAAGTGTCCCCAAGTGCCTCACTTGGAGGATCTTCCACACCTACACGAACATCACCATCGTTCACCACCTTCAAGTGTTTCATGAACCCTTCAGACTCTCTTAGGTTCAGGAAACCGACCTCAAAAAAAAGCTTCGGATCGATGTTGCGTTTCTCCAACTCCCCTGATAGGTAATTAAGCTGTTGGGCTGTATCTTTAAAAGTTTGCAGGATTTTGGATGTCAACATCTGTACCATATGAAAAACAGATTTCATTAATCTTGAAAACAGGATAATATAGACAAATGGGAGTCAATTTCTTGTTTCCACATACCTCATTATCGTCTTCTGTTACTTCAACCGAGTCAACTGGATTCTCGGGTTGTTTAGCTGCTAAGCGCGCCCTTGCACGACCCATCCCAAAACCACCGGCACGAACTTCTAAGTTGGTAAACTCTAACACGGTGACGTCATCCCAACAAGAGATTATTGGAAATTTTCTTTCGTAGGGGATACGTTCACCTTCCACAAAAACACCATCTAGGTAGCAAATCTGGAGTAAAGGAATGGGAAACATGTTAGAAAATATTAGATATCTATAAATCATATACAAGAGAGGCAACAATACTTACCAATAAAAGGGTTATAGGTCCATCGAAATATGGATTTTTATCTTTACTTACTTTTTCTTTCCAACTTCTTACACTGTCAATCAATCGTTGTAGTGTGAAGTGGCACCAGTTCAGTTCCTTTATGTTATCAACATCCATTAAGGATTTGAGAATTTTGAACCTGAAATGAAAAAAATACATGTGTTAGTATTCACAAATACAATTAGATATATAATAGGTTTGAATACATTGATAGAAAAATTAAGTAGATTAATTTTTGAACCGGCCAAATAAACTAAACAGAGATTAATCTTCATGTGCAGGTACTTAACAAACCGGAACCGATTGAGGCATCAAAAACCGGTTGCTACTACTTCAAAGAAACCAGCCTCAAGTGATCGAGTTAAAAGATCACAGGAACCGGCTTCACTTTCTCAAAGCGACCGGTTAACGAAGAACATAAGATTACATTCCAACCGGATCATAATGCACAAGACACAGAAACCGGACAGTACAGATCAAAAGTCAGAAGATTCAAATCTCAAGAGTGACGTACCATGACGGAAGAAACGTGTCTTTAAAGAATAAAAGAAGATCAGATCCGATCAGAAGCATGCGAGGAAAGCAATGATGCTTTGCTGATCCGATGCTGACAGCCGGAAGCGGATGTTCAACACGTGTATCAATCTGAAAACCGGCTATGTCATCACATGCTCAGAGTCACCTGCATGAATGCCAGGTGTTGAGGAAATTGAAGCGTACAAGCAACCTCTCTACAAACAGGCGTGATGACGATCAACCAATCCAGAAGAGAGAGAAGAAAGTAGCCGTTAGCTACTTTCAGCTATAAAAGGAAGACGGATCGTCTTCATTCAAAGCAGTTCGGTAGTTGTAGTTGTGAGCATCATAAACTTTGAAAGTCATAAAGCATTAAATTCTAGAGAGATAAAGTCCTGTATTCTAAAGCCAGTGTGCTTAAAACCGGAAGCTTTGTGTGTGTTGTTTTGTTGAGTTGTTGTATTACATCAAAGTGTGAGTTTGGTGTAACCGGCGAGTAGCGAAGTTGGGCTCGACCGGAAGTGTAATTGTAACTCTAAAGAGTTAGTGGAGATCCTTCTCATAACCTGAGAAGAAGGGGTGACGTAGGAGGGTTTGCTCCGAACATCCATAAACAAATCCCTTGTCTCGTGCTCTTTCATTCGCTTTCATTTCCCGCTTTCTTAACGTAAACCGCAAACTAATCATACTTCCAAAACCGGTCACTCACCTCCATTAAACCGACTCCTTCCTAAAACATCATCTAAAAGTCGCATTCGTTGCTTCAACCTGAAACAGACATTTCCGCCCTTGAACCCGGTTCAAGAGTCTGTGACAGGTTGTGCAGTGCTGAGAAAGGTTTTAGTCTTTAACCGGACTATCACCAAAGAGTTGTGTGTTGTGTAAGCGGCCACCCTTACCTGAAACCAGAAAACACTCCGGTCCTCCAAGGGCGTCCCCGATCCTAACAAGTGGTATCAGAGTGAGGATCTTAGCACTCAAGCAACCTAAGAAGATGGGAAGCATGACCCACAGCGACAAGCCGCCAATGCTAAACAGCGAAGCATTTAGCAGTTGGAAGAAACAGATGTATCTACATCTGATAACGTTAGATGATGAGATGAGCCGAGTCCTGAAAGAAGGACCGATCAAGATCAACAAGGAGGAAAGCCAGTGGACGAGTGAAGATCGGAGAAGAAGCAACCTGGACAACCATTGCATGAGGCATATCTACAAAGCTATAGATAACAACACTTTGAACAAAATATCAGAGTGCGAAAATGCAAAGGAAGCCTGGGAAACGATTATCCAGATCCACGAGGGAAACGAAAGAACCAAGGAGAATAAAATCTTGGTGGCTACGCAGAAGTATGAAAACATAAGGATGAAACCGGGAGAGAATATGAAGGAATTTAGCAATCGGTTCACCAGCGTAGTAAACGAGCTTCAAATACTCGGAAAGAAGTATGACAACCGAGAAGTGATCATCAAAGCTCTAAGATCACTGCCAAGCACGTGGGATATCAAGACCATGGTGATGAGGGAGTCTAGCACCCTTGGGCAGATGAAGTTGCATGATGTGTTTGAGGACTTGAAAGCCTACGAATTCGAGATCAAGTCTCGGATCGAAGATGAAGCATCTACATCAACCGCAACAAGAGCCTTGGTCACATCGGTGGAACCGGCGGCTCCAGTATCAACCGCACCGGCTCCAGTCAAAAACACTGATCAAATAACCGACGATGTGATGGCGATGCTAGCCCAGAAATTCGGGAAATTCATGAAGAAGAGCCAACCACCATCTAATAATGATTTTAATTATAACTATGTAGATAAATCAAACAAAAGATGCTATAACTGTGATGGTTTTGGACATTTCAGGTCAGAGTGTAGAAAACCAAGAAGAGACGATAGAAAACCGGAAGGAAATTATCAAGGAAATAATTATCAAGGCAACCGGTATCAGGGAAATAACTATCAAGGAAATAATTATCGGGGAAACAACAACAACCAACGAAACGACTACCGAAGAAATGATGATCAACATGCTGATGAAGGAAAGGAGATCCAAAAAGCTCTCATTGCATCCGACGGTGGAAGCGAGTGGGCATATTCCGACAATGAAAATGGTGAAGAGAAAGTAACATGCTTCATGGCAAACGACGAAGATGTTAGGAGGAGCAATCGGTTAAAGAATTCTGAATGGTACTTGGACAGTGGATGCTCAAGGCACATGACCGACAATGAGCTACTGACCGACATCAAGTACGAAACCGGAGCATTCATCACATTCGGGGATAATTCAAAAGGTAAAACCGTGGGCAAGGGTAAGATTGTCCATGGTGAATTATCCATAAATAATGTGCTATTAGTAGAAAAACTAAGCTTTAATTTACTAAGCATAAGCCAAATGTGTGATGTGGGCTACAAAGTTGAATTTCATAAAAACTCATGTTTAGTCAAAAATCAAAATGATGAAACTTTGTTAACCGGTAACCGGATAGGAAACATTTACAAAGTAAACTGGAAAACTGATTTCGAAAAACCTGTGTGTATGATAGCCGGAAATGATCCAAATTGGCTTTGGCATAAACGGTTAAATCACTTGAATTTCAAAACGATTAACTTTATTTGTTCCAAGGAACTGATTCACGGCTTTCCAAATGTTAAATTTTCAAAAGATAAAGTATGTGCTGCATGTCAAATGGGAAAACAAGTGAAATCATCCTTTAAAAGTAAAGGAAATTATCAATCTGAAAGATGTTTAGAACTGTTGCATATGGACTTGTTCGGTCCGGTTAAAGTAACTAGTTTAGGAGGCATGCATTATACTATGGTAGTTGTTGATGATTACTCCAAATTTACTTGGGTTGCTTTTCTAGCTTCTAAAAATCAAGCAACCTCAAACTTGATTAAACTGATTTTGAGAATACAAAATGAAAAATCTATTCGAGTAAACAAAATTAGAAGTGATAGAGGAACTGAGTTTATTAACAGTAATTTAACTACTTTTCTTGATGATTCCGGTATTAGGCACGAGTTGTCTAGTGCCAGAACTCCTCAATAAAACGGCCTGGCTGAGAGAAGAAACCGAACTCTCAAGGAAGCCGCAAGGTCAATGATAGCCGATTCGGGTATCGCTCAAAAGTTTTGGGCTGAAGCTATCAACACCGCTTGCTATACACAAAATCGATCTCTAGTGACCAAACGGTTTTCGAAAACTCCTTTTGAAATTTATTTTGATCAAATTCCAAGTGTACGGTATTTTCGAATTTTTGGTAGTAAATGCTTTGTTCACAATAACGGCAAGAAGTACTTGACAACTTTTGATGCTAAATCCGATGAGGGAATAATGTTGGGATATTCAGCTGTGAGTAAAGCCTACAGAGTATACAATACTAGGACTTTAACAGTTGAAGAAACCGCACACGTTGTTTTCGATGAATCGGTTGAGCGAAACACTGCATTACCCTTCGACCTTCACAACAGAATGGAAAATTTCGATATCTATTCTGATGATGAAGACGAGGTTCCGGTTTTTAGACGCTTTGTCAAGGACCAAGCGGTTGATGTTGAAATTCAGCCTGATCAAGATGTCTTACCGCAGAAAGTTGACGCTTCAGTTTCTACTGAAGAAATCGGTCGGTCTGACTCTGTTCAACCTACCGATCAGTCTAACCTTGATCAGCCAGCCGAAAGCTTGGTAGACACGTCTCGGATTAACCTCAGAAGGAACAAAAATCATCTTCTTGAACTAGTAATAGGTAACATATCCTCACCTGTCCGAACTAGGCAACAAAATTTGGATCACTATGGAAACTCTGCTTTCATATCACAAATTGAGCCGAAAAAGGTGGATGAAGCACTGTCAGATCCAGATTGGATCTTGGCAATGCAAGAGGAATTAAACGAGTTTGAGAGAAATAAAGTCTGGTACCTAGTTCCTAGACCGAAAAACAAACCGGTTATAGGCACACGATGGGTATTCAGAAATAAACTCAATGAAGACGGTTTAGTTACGAGGAACAAAGCCCGGTTAGTGGCTCAAGGCTATAAGCAGGAAGAAGGCATTGATTTTGAAGAATCATTCGCCCCTGTAGCTAGACTTGAGGCCATTAGAATATTTTTAGCATATGCAACTTTCAAAAAGTTCAAAGTTTATCAAATGGATGTTAAAAGCGCTTTTCTAAACGGTAAAGTAAATGAAGAGGTGTATGTTAATCAACCTCCAGGTTTTAAAAATCCAGAACATGAAAATCACGTTTACCGGCTGAATAAAGCTCTTTACGGTTTGAAACAAGCTCCAAGAGCTTGGTATGATACTTTGACTCAATTTCTATTTGATCACAAATTTACAATAGGTTCAGTAGACAAAACCCTCTTTAAATTTGAAAGAAAGGAGCAAATTTTACTTGTTCAAATTTATGTTGATGATATCATATTCGGGTCAACCGACCCAAAGTTATGTGACAAATTTTCGAAAATGATGACTGATAGATTTCAAATGAGTATGATGGGGGAAATGAGCTTCTTTCTAGGACTTCAGGTTAAGCAGATGGAAGCCGGAATCTTTATAAGCCAACCGAAGTATACAGCCGAACTGCTGAAGAGATTTGGGATGGATACATGTGCCGAAGCGGCTACGCCAATGAGTCCTTCCGTGAAGCTGGACAAAGATGAAGATGGTCAAGCCGTTGACATCACAGCATATCGAGGAATGATCGGATCGCTGTTGTATCTCACGGCAAGCCGACCTGATATTCTGTTTGCGGAAGGTTCCAAGCAAATCCAAAGCAAACTCATTATACGGCGGCTAAAAGAATTTTGAAATATCTGAAGGGAACTCAAGAAGTGGGACTCTGGTATCCAAAAGACTCGAGCTTCAATCTAATAAGCTACTCAGATGCCGATTACGCGGGGTGCAAAATCGACAGAAAGAGTACAAGTGGAACCTGTCAGTTTCTGGGTGACCGGTTAGTTACTTGGAGCAGCAAGAAACAAACGTCCGTTGCAACGTCAACC
>NW_025919387.1:36886-90944 GCF_907164915.1 Impatiens glandulifera
TCAAGCAACCTCAAACTTGATTAAACTGATTTTGAGAATACAAAATGAAAAATCTATTCGAGTAAACAAAATTAGAAGTGATAGAGGAACTGAGTTTATTAACAGTAATTTAACTACTTTTCTTGATGATTCCGGTATTAGGCACGAGTTGTCTAGTGCCAGAACTCCTCAATAAAACGGCCTGGCTGAGAGAAGAAACCGAACTCTCAAGGAAGCCGCAAGGTCAATGATAGCCGATTCGGGTATCGCTCAAAAGTTTTGGGCTGAAGCTATCAACACCGCTTGCTATACACAAAATCGATCTCTAGTGACCAAACGGTTTTCGAAAACTCCTTTTGAAATTTATTTTGATCAAATTCCAAGTGTACGGTATTTTCGAATTTTTGGTAGTAAATGCTTTGTTCACAATAACGGCAAGAAGTACTTGACCACTTTTGATGCTAAATCCGATGAGGGAATAATGTTGGGATATTCAGCTGTGAGTAAAGCCTACAGAGTATACAATACTAGGACTTTAACAGTTGAAGAAACCGCACACGTTGTTTTCGATGAATCGGTTGAGCGAAACACTGCATTACCCTTCGACCTTCACAACAGAATGGAAAATTTCAATATCTATTCTGATGATGAAGACGAGGTTCCGGTTTTTAGACGCTTTGTCAAGGACCAAGCGGTTGATGTTGAAATTCAGCCTGATCAAGATGTCTTACCGCAGAAAGTTGACGCTTCAGTTTCTACTGAAGAAATCGGTCGGTCTGACTCTGTTCAACCTACCGATCAGTCTAACCTTGATCAGCCAGCCGAAAGCTTGGTAGACACGTCTCGGATTAACCTCAGAAGGAACAAAAATCATCTTCTTGAACTAGTAATAGGTAACATATCCTCACCTGTCCGAACTAGGCAACAAAATTTGGATCACTATGGAAACTCTGCTTTCATATCACAAATTGAGCCGAAAAAGGTGGATGAAGCACTGTCAGATCCAGATTGGATCTTGGCAATGCAAGAGGAATTAAACGAGTTTGAGAGAAATAAAGTCTGGTACCTAGTTCCTAGACCGAAAAACAAACCGGTTATAGGCACACGATGGGTATTCAGAAATAAACTCAATGAAGACGGTTTAGTTACGAGGAACAAAGCCCGGTTAGTGGCTCAAGGCTATAAGCAGGAAGAAGGCATTGATTTTGAAGAATCATTCGCCCCTGTAGCTAGACTTGAGGCCATTAGAATATTTTTAGCATATGCAACTTTCAAAAAGTTCAAAGTTTATCAAATGGATGTTAAAAGCGCTTTTCTAAACGGTAAAGTAAATGAAGAGGTGTATGTTAATCAACCTCCAGGTTTTAAAAATCCAGAACATGAAAATCACGTTTACCGGCTGAATAAAGCTCTTTACGGTTTGAAACAAGCTCCAAGAGCTTGGTATGATACTTTGACTCAATTTCTATTTGATCACAAATTTACAATAGGTTCAGTAGACAAAACCCTCTTTAAATTTGAAAGAAAGGAGCAAATTTTACTTGTTCAAATTTATGTTGATGATATCATATTCGGGTCAACCGACCCAAAGTTATGTGACAAATTTTCGAAAATGATGACTGATAGATTTCAAATGAGTATGATGGGGGAAATGAGCTTCTTTCTAGGACTTCAGGTTAAGCAGATGGAGGCCGGAATCTTTATAAGCCAACCGAAGTATACAGCCGAACTGCTGAAGAGATTTGGGATGGATACATGTGCCGAAGCGGCTACGCCAATGAGTCCTTCCGTGAAGCTGGACAAAGATGAAGATGGTCAAGCCGTTGACATCACAGCATATCGAGGAATGATCGGATCGCTGTTGTATCTCACGGCAAGCCGACCTGATATTCTGTTTGCGGAAGGTTCCAAGCAAATCCAAAGCAAACTCATTATACGGCGGCTAAAAGAATCTTGAAATATCTGAAGGGAACTCAAGAAGTGGGACTCTGGTATCCAAAAGACTCGAGCTTCAATCTAATAAGCTACTCAGATGCCGATTACGCGGGGTGCAAAATCGACAGAAAGAGTACAAGTGGAACCTGTCAGTTTCTGGGTGACCGGTTAGTTACTTGGAGCAGCAAGAAACAAACGTCCGTTGCAACGTCAACCGCAGAGGCGGAGTACTTAGCGGCTGGAAGCTGCTGTGCACAACTCCTCTGGATCCAACAGCAACTCAGGGACTTCAGAATAGAAGCAAAGGAGTCTCCAATATTTTGTGACAACACCAGCGCCATAGCAATCACATACAATCCGGTGTTGCACTCAAGAACAAAGCATATCGACATCCGACACCATTTCATCCGGGAGCATGTTCAGGAGAAACACATCCGGCTGGAATATGTGTCGACCGAGCAACAAGTAGCGGACATCTTCACGAAACCGCTACAGGAAGCTAAGTTTTCACATTTTCGAAATATCTTGGGTCTTACTAATCTTAATCAATTGATATAATCATGATGAATGCTTGTATACAAAACCGGGATATGTGTTCAGGGAGAAGCTAAAGCTTCTCAAACCAGATTCAAATAGGCCATTAATAAATCAAATATGCTAACCGGGAGGAAGTCTCCAGTTATGCCCGATTATCTCATTATTTCAAATCAAATGTATGTTTACTAATACGGTTGAAATAACCAGGTTGAAGTGGATAAAACAAGTCCAAAGTTGAACAATTGTTGATATCAATCAACTATTTTTCATAAACGGAAATATCCTACTAAAACCGGTCATGGAAAACCGCTCAGTACATATGCACTCTGGTCTGATGAAATGAACTTTTCCGGTTAACCTGAGATGACCGACCGAGTTTTCGTGCATGTTTTGAAACATGAAGCCTGTGATTAATTAAAAACGAGTCTACCACAATCGAGATGACGACATGTGTCCATCATCAAGAGAGGGAGACTTACATCCTGTTAATAGATATTTGTCATCATTGCTATCTTAGTAATTATTAGATTTACCTTGGAAATAACCATTAGTTACTTCAACAAGTTAAGTCTATTAAATAGCTGATGACATCATCAGGCATGCTTAAACTCATTAAAGACCAAGCCGAATCCCCGGGCTATATAAACCATCCTTAATCCTTTTCAAAAACATCACAAGCTCACTATTCACAAGAATCATTCTTGAGATAAAATCCTCTCTCTCTCAAAAACATGAATACCAACCCCCTAGCCAAGAAAATCCTATTGGCAGATTTTGAATCAATTTACCAATATGAGGATCATGAAGTCAAGGAAATGTTCTTAGCCATATAAAGGAGTGGGCTAAGAAGTTTTCTTGAGAACAGGTTCATCATCGACTACCTTGTAGTCGAAGAACTGTTTGAAACCGCGAAAGAGGTGCATCGAGATATACTCGTCGCACAGGTTTACGGTCAAAAATTCCTATTCAGCGAGACGGATTTCGCTGTATACTGCGGCTTACCCAATGAAGGGGTAACCGACCTAACCTATTCTCCGGTGACAATGGAAGAAATGTGTCGCCGGTTCTCTGGATCTAACATCCCGGTTAAACCCTGGGGTGCTAAGAGTCAACTTTCTCACAAGTACCAGATTCTCTGCGAGATTCTGGGAAAATCTGTCTTGTGTAGAGAGAAAAGTTACTATTACACTCAAAGGGTATTCGAGATGATGATCGCCGTAACGGTTGGGACACCGGTTAACTGGTCCTGGATCATCTTCAGTAACCTGAAGAAGATGCTTCTCTCCAACAAAACCGGCTACGCTCCTCAGCTGAGCGGTTTCTGTGCAAGTCTGGAGATCCACTCCGGAGCCTTCGTCACTCTTCACCCAAGGCACGTGCTCACCAAAGAACGAGTACAAGAGATGATCGACCGGTGGGAAGCGGTTAAAGCCAGAAAAATCCAAGCGGCTGAGGCTTCAAACGCTCAAACGGCTGAGTCATCAAATGTCTAAACCTATCTTTCTTCTTTTCTTTTATTTTCTCTTTACAAAACCGGTACTTTTGATGTACTACCGGTTTCGTACTCCAATCAATCAATCAGATTTCTTTCCTTTCCAAGTCAAAATCTACAATATTCAATGCGTCGTATCAAAAATAAATCATTTCACTCTTGGAAATATAAATCTCAAAGCATGCCTGACTTGATTTGACAAGACTTGCCTTTATTCTCTTGGAAAATCACAAAAACATTAATGACTAAGCATAAACGGCTAGATTTTTAAATCCTCTCATTAAATGCTCTCATTCATTTCAGACTATAAAAGGGGATTCAACCTCCATTTTCAAAAACACGCCTTCAAGCATTCTTCTCTCTAAAACTCGAAAGCTCAAGAACTCTCTCAAACTTTTCTTCACTACTCATCACCATGTCTGCCGAGCTAAGAAACACTCTTATCATCGATTTTGAGGATATCAAGGATAGTGCCTACTATGACTGCATTTTTCAGCACATCATAGACTCTGGTTTGCAAGGATTTCTCAAGGGTTCGGACACCATCCTCGAAGAGGAGGTGTATGAATTCTTTAACAATGGTCATATTCTGGATGACGGCAGCATCCGCACCAGCATCGACGGCCAATTCCTCCAGTTTACTGAGGAGGAATTCGCCACCTTCTTTCACCTTCCGACCGAAGGCTTTTCTGACTTCCCGACGCCATTCCTGCCGGCTAAGGAAGACTTCTTCCAGATGTTCTCCTCCTCCAACGCTCCGATTAAGGACTTTGGGAAGAAAGAGACACTTGCTCCTCACTACCAAGTCCTGCATGACTTGGTTCAAAGGTCTATCATAGGCCGAATGCCCAACCAGAACTACAGCCGGGAGGCATTCGACATTATGATAGCAATCATTCGCAACTCCTCCATCAACTGGTCCACCTACCTCTACAACAAGCTGAAGCAGCTCATGACCGCTGCAAGAGGAAGGATCAGTTATGCTCCTCAAATCACCCGGTTTCTGATGTCCAAGCGTCGCAACCTTGGAACCGGTGTTCCGGTTGGACCGTCCAACACTTTCACCATGATCATGATGCACAGGTGGATATCAAGGATTGAGGAACGATCACCTGAAAACACCATTGAAAAATGGTATGAAAGGATGGTGGAAGGAGGATGGTTCACCGAAGATTAAATTTTTCCTTCTCTTTACTTCTATTTTTCGGTTCTTGGTCATTTTGTTGTACGACCAAAACCGCTCAACATCGAATGTTATTTCTAATGAAATAGTTAATCTTAAAAAGTCTCCGGCTTTTCATTTTCATTATTCCTTTCCGGTTTTTCAAACTTATACAAAAACTTAAAGTTAACTTAACTATCTCCGGTTAACAAGGCTTCAAGAGAAACCGGAACTTCGAGCAAAGATAAAAATTTGAAAAATCTTAACCGCCCATGGTTTTACCTCTCAAAATTTACCGCCCATCGAATTTCCGCTTTTACCGCCGAAAGCTACGGCAGTAACTTTTTGGAGGGAAAATTGGCGCCAAAACATTAAATTGACGGTTCATCTTCAAAACCGCTTGGAACCGCCATCTATATAAACTCAAATCAGCCCATTCAACACACGTGCTTCCTCTCTCTAAAATTTCCAGAACTTCAAAGATCTCATCTCTCCGATCATCATCACTCTTCATATTCTTCTCTCAAATACTATCATGGATCTAGGCAAAGCTCCATTTCAATGGATGTTGCAGGTAGATTTCGCAGATATTGACGAGCATGCTGACGACAAGAACAAGGCTGTTCTTCAACTTCTACGAGAATCTGGGTTGGAGAAGTTCCTTTCTGGTCCGTTCACCATTCATCCGGCGGCGGTGACGGAGTTCTTAGCGACGGCGACACTGTTGAAGAGAAAAATCTCGGCTACTGTCAACGGGAAGGCCGTCCTCATCACTGAAGAAATATTTGCGGAAGCCCTTGGTCTGCCCAACACAGGTTCAGACCTAAAGTTCGACTTAACCGAAGCAGAATCAAATGCTGCCCGGTTGGTTGTATCTTTCTCAGGTCAGGATCTGGTGATCCACAACAGCCGGAAGATCAAGCTAAAACCGAAATACAGATGGTTAGTGACCATCATCGCCAAATCACTCCAAGGAAAGGGAGGTAACTTCGATAACCTCACAAAGTTTAAGCTCAGAATGTTGTTAGCCATTGTTCGCGGAGACAAGGTGGACTGGGGATACGTTATATACGAAGAGTTTTGTCAAATGGTGATTAAGAAAGATGGCCGGGTGCAGGCCTATGCTATGCAAATCGTCAAAATTCTTGAGTTCCTTAATGTGGAACTAGGTGAAGGCATACCGCTTCCGATCTCCAACATTCTTGACTCTGAGTCAATGACAGAAAAACCGGAGAAGACGATCAAACCTAAGTCCTCAAAGACTAAATCATCTAAGGGAGCTAGCTCATCGGTCCCAATTGAAGAAGAAACAAGACAGAAGAAACTGTCAAGAAAAGTGGTTGAGGCAGAAGCTCCACCAGAACCTAAAAGGAGGAAGAAGGTAGCTGCGAAGAAGAGTTCAAAGAAACCGGCGGACTCCGAGAAAACGCTTTCCTCGGACAATCCACCGGAAAGAACCGCAGATGTATTTCAGCCCATCCCAATCAACACCGTTATCCCAACTCCCATCCCATCCAATTCTCCAAGGCAAACCGAATCTTCGGGGAGCAAGGAGAACAAGTCAAACTCAAAGGAGGAGGCAGAGGGAAATGTTCACTCTGCAACCTCCAAGTCACCCAGTAAGCAAGCCGAAGAGGTATTAGCCGATGTGGGCTTGAATACCTCAGAAGCAATTCAGAATGTGGTCCAGGAAATCACAAGAGAAACCGAAGAGGACGATGTCTCAAGTCGTCGGAAGCCAGACAATCAGGTTGAAATACCTGATCAAACAGAAGTTCAACCGGTCGATGAGACGACCAAATCAACAGAAACTGCACCTCCGGCTCAGGAGGGAAATATTGAAGAACAGGAACCCTGCGTTTCCGCAGGAGGCAAGACAGCTCCAGAAGGACCTACTCCGATAAACAAAGGCAAAGGCATTCTTTTTGAAGAAACAACGGAAACCGGAACGGGCACGCTGCAAATCGACCCTCAAACTGAAGCCATAACCGGAGACGAGTTTCCATACACCATAGAGCAAGAAAATGAGCTATTTGAGGAATTTATTCAAGACATGAACAAAGGTGCAAGTGATGCGCTAGCTCCATACATCCGGTGGGTGAAGCTCCGATGCGAAACCAAACTATCCGACATGCTTCCAGGTTTTAGTGGAAACAGACAGTGGGACAAACTCGTCAAGCTAGAAGAAAGGGCACTCGAGCTAGCCAACACCAATCTAATCCAACCGGCGTTTAATAAAGCTCCGGTAATCCTTGAAAACGTTCGGTTACAGGCAGTTGAGAATGCCTTTCAAGAAATCAAAGGAAAGACACTAGAACCAATTGAAATGAAGATGGCCGAACGATTTCTTGGGGTACGAGAACAGCTTGTGCGAAATCTCGATCATCTTGACAAGCAATGGTGGAAAAGCTGCCAACGTCAATTCGACAATGCTGAGTTATATCAAAGTAAGCCTTTCTTTATAAGTGGTGAAACATCCGGCACCTCTGAAAACCTGGAAAAAGAAGCCTCTCAACCGGTCAAAGCTCTGGACATAAATCAAATCAAGCAAGCAGTGGTGGAAACAGCTGATTCATGCCTTGGGAACTTTACAGCAGTAACCGACGAAAGAATTTCAGTGGCTGAAGATAAAATGTTAATTTCTCTACAAACCATGATGGACACGACCATGCAAACAACAGTTAAAGCCATGATTACCGAGTCCGTCAAAGCCGCAACCGCTCCACTTTTGGACATGTTGCAAGCAATGGCAATTCAAATCGGGGAAATGTCCAAGGTTCAAGTCAGCTCAACCCAAACACAAATCGAAAAGGATGCTGAAACCGCACAGAAATTGCAAGAAGAAGAGATTGAAAGAGAACGGCTACAGAAGGAACTTGAAGATAAAGACCATGAGCTTGCCCAACAATGCAATGAAGAGGAGCAGGCTAACGTCCAGGAACAGATACTGGGTCAATCGTCCCACTCCATGAATACAAGGAACAAGAACAAGAAGAAACGAAGTGCCGTTAAAAACGTGATGAAGCGGGCAGAACAGAAAACAGCCGCACCGGTTGCGATAAATGCGGAACCGCTTGATGAGGAAGAAGAAGAAGATCCGGAGGAACTTAACAGACGGAAGAGAAGGACAACCGGAGAATCCACAGCAACTCCAAGCTTCAGACCTTCGACTGTTCCACCTCCTCCACCGCCAAAGCCAGTTTGCGCCAACTTCAACCTCAAGAATAAGAGCACCGGTCATTCAAGTGTATGGGCCGGTGTGCTGATCGATGCCGACAGACGTGCTAGAGAACACAGAGCAAGGCAAGAAGAAGAAAGAAGACGGTTGGAAAAAGAGCTGGAAAAAGAGCAACACAAGGGGGGACCATCCAAGCCCTAAACTCTATTTCTATAATTATTCTTGAACAATTATGTTTTGCTGTGTTTCAGAACTTGGTTACTTTGCTATCTCTTATGGTTTTCAAACATATTTTTTATGTTTTTCAAACATATTTTTCTTAAAAATCTTACTTATTTTTCTTCAAAACATACATTTATCAAAAATCAAACTCATGTTTTTCAAACACGTTTCTCTCAAAGCAATTTGAACTCATACTGTTAACCGGCTATATATTACAAGTTTTGAATATTTATTCTAAATAATCAAAAAGGGAGAAATTGATAGAAAAATTAAGTAAGTTAATTTTCTTAAAACCGGCCACACATTACAATTTTTGAATATTTATTCTAAATAATCAAAAAGGGAGAAATTGATAGAAAAATTAAGTAGATTAATTTTTGAACCGGCCAAATAAACTAAATAGAGATTAATCTTCATGTGCAGGTACTTAACAAACCGGAACCGATTGAGGCATCAAAAACCGGTTGCTACTACTTCAAAGAAACCAGCCTCAAGTGATCGAGTTAAAAGATCACAGGAACCGGCTTCACTTTCTCAAAGCGACCGGTTAACGAAGAACATAAGATTACATTCCAACCGGATCATAATGCACAAGACACAGAAACCGGACAGTACAGATCAAAAGTCAGAAGATTCAAATCTCAAGAGTGACGTACCATGACGGAAGAAACGTGTCTTGAAAGAATAAAAGAAGATCAGATCCGATCAGAAGCATGCGAGGAAAGCAATGATGCTTTGCTGATCCGATGCTGACAACCGGAAGCGGATGTTTAACACGTGTATCAATCTGAAAACCGGCTATGTCATCACATGCTCAGAGTCACCTGCATGAATGCCAGGTGTTGAGGAAATTGAAGCGTACAAGCAACCTCTCTGCAAACAGGCGTGATGACGATCAACCAATCCAGAAGAGAGAGAAGAAAGTAGCCGTTAGCTACTTTCAGCTATAAAAGGAAGACGGATCGTCTTCATTCAAAGTAGTTCGGTAGTTGTAGTTGTGAGCATCATAAACTCTGAAAGTCATAAAGCATTAAATTCTAGAGAGATAAAGTCCTGTATTCTAAAGCCGGTGTGCTTAAAACCGGAAGCTTTGTGTGTGTTGTTTTGTTGAGTTGTTGTATTACATCAAAGTGTGAGTTTGGTGTAACCGGCGAGTAGCGAAGTTGGGCTCGACCGGAAGTGTAATTGTAACTCTAAAGAGTTAGTGGAGATCCTTCTCATAACCTGAGAAGAAGGGGTGACGTAGGAGGGTTTGCTCCGAACATCCATAAACAAATCCCTTGTCTCGTGCTCTTTCATTCGCTTTCATTTCCCACTTTCTTAACGTAAACCGCAAACTAATCATACTTCCAAAACCGGTCACTCACCTCCATTAAACCGACTCCTTCCTAAAACATCATCTAAAAGTCGCATTCGTTGCTTCAACCTGAAACAGACATTTCCGCCCTTGAACCCGGTTCAAGAGTCTGTGACAGGTTGTGCAGTGCTGAGAAAGGTTTTAGTCTTTAACCGGACTATCACCAAAGAGTTGTGTGTTGTGTAAGCGGCCACCCTTACCTGAAACCGGAAAACACCCCGGTCCTCCAAGGGCGTCCCCGATCCTAACATACATGTTTACCTGGCTCGTGAATTTTGAACTGGACATAAAAAACTTGAGACAACAAAGACAACGAAGTCGATTTTGAAATCGTTGTCTGCACTTGTGTTACTTAATATCTTGGGGATCATAGAAAGTGTTTCGGGAGCTTTTGAGTCTTCCCCGGTCCATCTGGTCTTCCAATCCCTCAAGAAATTAAAATAATCAGGGTCCTTAGTCTTGTCCCCCCCAACGGACTCGACTACGTTCATTGCCCCTCTAGGGAGGTTCATCACGAGCTGTACGAGATCTTCATCGATAAGGATCTCATCACCGTTGGCCAATACCAGAGAACTCTTATCCGGGTCAAAACATTGGATTACGTGTCTGGAAAAATGCGCCAGGCACTTGGAGACACCCATTGTAAGAAGAGAACCAAACCCGATTTCCTTCACGGCTTCCCTCTGTTCTACGCTCAATTTAGGAATCAGTTGAGCGAGGCAATGAGGTGATGATCTTGTTAGAAATGTCAGTTTACGTTTCTTGATGGTTTTGGTTTTTTGGGGAGATGGTGGTAACTCTTCATCGAATGGGGTAGTACACGGAGAAATATTAGTGGTTTCTGGGGGTGGTTCTGGTAACTCTTCATCGACTGTTGGAGTGGAGGTAGGAATAACATTGGGTTTTTTTTAGGGGGAAAAGGTGGTGGTAAAATCTCATCAAAATGGGTAGTACCTGCAGCAACATCAGTAGCTTCGACAGCAACTGTGGAAACTGATTCAGCAGTCGATGACGACTTCATATTCGTCTTCGTATTTCTCTTCCTCTTCCTTTCATATGTAACCAAGTTATTAAACCTCGAAGTCATTATTTTTGGTGGGATAGCATAAATCAGTATTCAACTAAATAAATGGAATAAACATGTGTAAAATTAGTATACAATATATAAACACAATAAGATTAACCTACCTCTCTGGTTTATGGCGGGGATTGACGTTGGATGCAGGAGTGGGGGCAGTTTCGTTTGCGTTTATGCTCCTACAAACTTGCAAGACGACCTCTCGAGAGTCGATGGTATCCACTTCCATGTTGTTGCCTTGGTTCCCTGACATCTTCAGAAGAAATCCTTGTAGAATAAAAGAAATATCTAGGGTTTCGACGTTGAGTGTTTGGATTATCGCCGGGAGAAAATGATGGGGAGTGGGATTGTAGCGGGAAATTGAAATTATATCAACTAGTAATGGAAGCGAATAAATATTCGTTCCATATCGTAACTTCTTAAAAAAATTCAAAAAATAAATTGAAAATAAAAACTGTTATTCGAAGCGAAGATTTATTCACGGGATGTAAATGCACGGGTAAGTGAATTTACATGACATGCAAGTGGTCTTCTCATGGGAGGGGAGGGGGTTTTACATGAACGTCAGGCTAAAAATAATTGAAAAGAAGAAATCTTCGCTTTCAATCGTCTCCTCGAAAAAAAAATTAAAGCGAATATTTGGTCGTTTCCTGCATGTCATTTTAAATTAATTGAATTAACATTTATTAATAAACGGAAATATAAAATTAATAAAAATAAAATAGCCAAGTAATTGAGGCGAAGATTTGTTCGGTTGCTGCATGTGATTTTTAATAAATTAAATTAATATTTAATAAACGGAAATATAAAATCCATGTCATTTTGGTCTTTACATGCACGGGTAAGTGTATTCACATGGCAGGCAGGCGGTCTTCTCTTGGGTGGGTGGGGGGTTTACATGAGGTTATTATTAAAATTAATTGAAGCAAATATATCTTCGCTCCTGAGGGTCTGAAGGCCAAAAAAATTAAATGAAAAAAAAGAATGAATTAATTGAAGCGAATATTATATCGCTGCATTCGATTTTCAATAATTAAATTAATATTTAATAAACTGAAATATAAAATCCATGTCATTTTGGTCTTTACATAGACGTGTAAGTGTATTTTCATGAAAGGCAAGCGGTCTTCTCATGGCTGGGTATGGGGGGTTTACATGAGGGTCAGGGCAACGGGCGTGGAAATCTTCGCTCCCATCGCATCTCACCCTTCCCTCTGACACGGTGCCCAGAGCGAAGATATCTTATTTGGGTATCATGTGATTATTATATAATTTCCTGGCGTTAACAAGCGCTGCCGTTAACGGCGTCTTGTGTGAACCCGGGACGAAACCCAGATTCCGGATTCTCCCTCCCTCCGTCTCCTCCCCAGATTGATTTATTATTAAAATAATAATGCTGCAATCTGATTGGTCCTCCACAGGGGAACACGGAAATCGGTAGCAGAAGATCTGGATTTCATTTTATAAGATTAATTAAATAAATATTTTTAATTAAAAGTTCCTTTTAAAAATGATTAATTTTATGAAACTAAAAATTATCACCTATTTACTTCATATTTAAAAGTTGTCTAATTTATTAAATATTAATTTAATTTATTAAAAATTACATGCAGAGAAGAAATCTTCACTTCAATTACTTATTTTTATATTTTAATTAAATTTATTAAAAATAATATGCAGCGAATAAATATTCGGTTCGATTACTTCATTTTAGTTTTTAATTTTTTTTTGTAATTTTTATTTAAGAGGAGATGATTTGTAGCGAAGAAATATTCGCTTAAATTACATAATTTAATATTTAAAAAAATTTCAATTTTAAATTTACGAGGAGACTGTTTAAAGCGAATAAATCTTCGCTTCAATTATTTTGAACCTGACGTTCATGTAAAACCCCCTACCCTCCCATGAGAAGACCGTTTACCTCTCATGTAAGTACATTGACGCATGTATGTAAAGACCAAAATTACCATGAAAATTATTTTTCAATTTATTAAATATTAATGAAATTTATTGGAAATGACATGCAGCGAAGAAATCTTCGCTCAAATTACTTGAAACTTATTTTTTAATTTTTTACTTGAAACTTCATTCATATTTTTAATTTATTAATGAAATATTTTCTTACGGGGATATGCATTTTCTTAAAGTAAACATCAAATATCAAATCGAAAGAGTGTACAGTCTTTTTGACAGGAAACATCATTCATAATTTATATATTGTTAATGAAAAAGTAAAAACAATACCATTAGGTGCTGTTTGATCTTTGTGTGTTTTTGTATAAAAACCCAAAATTTCTCCAAATACACGCTCAATCTTTTAATCATAAATCAAATAATTCAATATTTTAATTAACATTATATTAAATATTAAATTATTTCTATATAAATAAAATTATATTTAATACATAAGTGGAAAATTAAATTAAATATATTATTATTTATATATAAAGAGAAATATATTAAATATAATTAAGATTTAAATTATATTAAATTAAAAAAATAAAATGAAGCGCCAAAACCTTTTTGTCATGCCAATTCACCTATCTTGTATGAAATAGTCTCAGTCTATGTGAAACCCGTATACGGCAAGTCATTTCAACTGCTACCATCCAATCAAATGTCAATCCTTCAGATTGTATTATATATGTTAGATTTGCTGATCGAATATTTCTTCGCTTCTTCCGCATTTAAACGCGAAGAGTTGCTTACCTTTTCGAATGTCTTTTTTTTCATAATGATGAATCATATAAAAGATTTCCTGAGCGAAGATATATTCGCACAATCCGGCGTTCAACACGAATAATACTTCGCCTATTCGAATATCTTTTATTTTCATAATGCTGAATTATATGTTACATTTCATGAGGAATAATGCTTCGCCACATATGAAGTTCATAAAAAACTACTTATTCATGTTTGTAAAAACCGAAACGGGCTAATGAAAATACATTCACACTGAGCACGTATTTAGAAAAAATAATATCTCAAGCCCGACTCCGGCTGTTATACACCCAGGTTACTCTGCTATTTGACCTAGCGCTGTCGTCTCCGTTCGTTTGACTCCGAATCCATTTCTCTTCCGGTTAGTATCTTCTGCGGCTGCGAAAATGGTAAGAAGTGTTGACGGTTGCATGCGTGGGTCTTTTTCGTTTGCTTATTTGAATTCGTTTGAATCTAAATGTGACTCTATCATTTCAGAATCAGGATTCCGATAAGAAAATAGTTCCATATACTAAATCGACGACGGAAGTTAACACACCGAGGTAATTACGCTAATGTTAGAAAATGTACATATTTGCTTCAATTCTGATTATGTAGTTCATCGAATTTTTGGAATAAACGTGTGCAACATGTTAATGTAGTGTTAAACAAAGGAAAAGAAAACCCGAGGCATCAGGCACGCCCACGACACCATTGGATATTCTGGCCACAGCTGCTAATGAAGCACTTAATGATAACCAGGTTAAGAAGAAAAGAAGAAAGACTCGTGACCCTGATGTTGATTTTAAGAGAAGAACCTCTCCATCGCGACTTCATTACCTGGTTAGCAGGTTATCCGAAGAACAGAAGGATGTTGTGAGGGACATAGGATTTGGTTCCCTTCTTCACTAGGCATATCAAAATGCCCTCTTGAATTCTCACGGTGCATTGTGAGTCTCTTCAATCCCAGAAGGAGGAGCATCGTCCTACACAGTGGAGAGGAGATGCAGATTGATGAAGAGGATGTTCAATGTGTATTGAACATCTCTAGAGGGGAATTAGAAGTGGCAGAGTGTTTAGGAATTCACACGGACGACAAGGAGTACAAGGACAATCTCACGGCGTGGAGAAGGAGATGGGGATTCGAGAACAGTGGAGGTCCTTCTACCTACAAAATGCCGGACAAAATTCTACAGAATACAACTGGAGACAGTAACTTCAAGATAGACTTCGTGGTGTTTGTGGTATCCAGTTTTTTGTGGACATCCCAAAATCCACAGTGCAGGTATACCCAAATAACCTAGCAGTAATTCTGTAATTTCATTTAAAACTTCACTGTCATGTTAAATGATTTGAGGCACTCCTTTTTTATATACACATTCAAAGTACTGAAATCCCTACAGGATATATCTAAAATCAAAGACTACAACTGGTGCAAGTTTACTTTAGACGGACTAGTTGATAGTGTTTATAAGTGGAAAGAAAAAAGACATCATATTTCCATGGACCATTAACGTTTCTTTTGGTGAGTGTAGAAACTTATTTGCTGTAGGTTCTAGCTTCATAATTTTTCCTTCAGTTTAACGTAATATATATTTGTTTATGCTAATGTATCAGTTGTGCTACTTGGACCGGGTGGTTGAGTTCAAGGTAAACAATCAGATCTCAAGGAATTTTCCTATTTTGGGATGCTGGGACGAGAAGAAGATGTACGACAGGGTTGATTATGAGGCTGCCCAGGGGGGGTTTGGACATGGTAGGGTAGTTGCTCGCATAGCCATTCTGAATGAGCAACCACCGATTCAACAAAATGTGGAGCCACCACTACCACAAACTGGGGATGACATGACATCCAATCTTACTGAGCAGCCACCAATTCCACAAAATCTTGCATCATGTTTGAGGAAGGTTGCGGCCGCTGCAGACGAATTGGCACAAGGGGCTAAATATCTAAATGAGATGCACCAGATTAACGCAATGGAACTTGTACAATCTGCCTTTGAGCCATTTGTCACTGTACTAAACTCCCATTCAATCCTGAGGGAAGGCTTACAAAGGAGCTTGGACAAGACAAAGCATCAGCAACCAAGAGAAAAAGGCATTACCCCCAATACCTAAACCAACAACCAAGCCAAAGCCAACACCCTTCCTCACAACACCCAAGCCAACACCAAAGCCAACACCCTTCCTCCCAACACCCATGCCAACACCAAAGCCAACACCACTCCAACAGCCCAAGCCAACAAGAATACCATAACCCTCACCACCAAAACCAACACCCAAGCCAAAGCCAACACCCTTCCTCCCAACACCCAAGCCAACACCAAAGCCAACACCACTCCAACAGCCCAAGCCAACAAGAACACCATAACCCCCACCACCGAAACCAACACCCAAGCCAACACCAAAGCCAACACCCTTCCTCCCAACACCCAAACCACCATTACTCCAACAACCCAATCCAACAAGAACACCATTCCTCCCAAAACAGAAACTAACACCAAAACCACAACCACTCAAACCGCCCAAGCCAAAGCCAACACCATTCCTCCCAAAACAGAAACCAACACCAAAACCATAACCACTCAAACCGCCCAAGCCAAAGCCAACACCATTCCTCCCAAAACAGAAACCAACACCAAAACCACGACCACTCCAACCGCCCAAGCCAAAGCCAACACCATTCCTCCCAAAACAGAAACTAACACCAAAACCACCACTCCAACAACCCATGCCTTGCCTCCTAACCAAATTATTCAACAAACAGAAGAAGTTGGACCATCAAAGGCCTTAAATGTCTACAGAAAAGTCCCCCGAAATTTGAAAACGGATTGGTTAACCGAGGTCATCAACACCGAAAATAACAACAACTCCCCTTCATTGGCGATAGTAAAAATTGAAGAAGAATGTATCTCAAGTCTACCACCGCCACTTCAACCTCCTTCGTCTCGTCCGCAAATGACATTGAATGAATGGCTTGGAGCATTGGAATTGCCTCCAGTATTGAAAATCCCATATTACAGTAAAATGTTTAGGGATGTCAAAGAAATGACAAACATTCAGAAGATTTTTGTGGGTTTCATATTTGCGACATGACTTGATAAAAGGTAATGTTTCTGAAAAATATACTTTGTACCCCATTCTGAAACATGTTTTTCTGGTTTTATGCAGTGAAATGTTATTTTTGGGTGAGACACTAAGTTTACACGTGACGCGCGGGGGACATGCTTACAATGGCTGACCAAACCTGGGTAGACAGTATGATTATTGACATTGGGTCGTACATGTTGAACGACTTCTGTAAGAGAAATGTAAAACGTCGTTGCAATAAGATTTTCTTCACAACCGCGCTCACCGTAAGTTGTAATAGCACTATTGTTTATCAATTATGTTATTCGTGTGACACTAAAGACTATGCTGTAAACATATTTTTCGTGAAAGTGGGATAACTTCCAAAAAAGAATTCGATGACAGGTTCTATCGTGAAGGTCGGGCTTTCCAGATTTCGAAAAGGGACCTCTTGGATGTGGACCTCGTAAGTACATCTCTCGCTGTGATATCTTATAATAGCATGTACACCTCTATGCAATCTTATTTGTTTTGATTCTATTCACACATGTTTTTCCTAATCATTGATGACTCCCATTTCTACTTGGTTTGCTATAACTTCATACAAAAGGAAATTCAAGTAATTGACAACAGGGAGTCACCTATGCAATCGCCCTTCGAGAGAAGATATAAGAATGTCAAAATCTTGGTATGACACTAAAATTTGTTTTTGAACTAGTTCAATGATTGAATTACTGTTAGCACTAAATTACATTACATAATGTTGTTTGTAATTATGTATCAGGATGACTACATTCAACGGTTTATGAACGACGTAGACCCCGTTCTTGCTGAAAAGTATGGCAGTTTGGAAAAGACATGTTTGAAATTGTCATGGCAGGATTCCAAGAATTACACTGACTGCGGCATTTTTTGCATGAGACACATGGAGACGTATGAAGGTGAGATGAAGGGTTGGAAAAGTGGATTCGGCGTTAAAAAAAATGTGCGCGCACAAATAAAAGACCTTGAGGATGATATATTGTTGGCGTGTCATTGGCTCTAAGCTCAACAGAGCCAGGAACAAGGTCTACGAATCCTGTAGTAAATGGATTAGTCAATGAATTTGGAAATGTATACAGATTGTGTAATTAAAGTTTTCAAATAATTTTAGTTGACATTTGTACAATAATGAAGATGCATACAGATTGTGTAATTAAACGTTTCATATAATTTTAATTGATATTTGTACAATAATGAAGATGTTGTGTAATTAAAATTTTCAAATAATTTTACTTGACATTTTTACAATAATGAAGATGTATATATACAAATTGTTTTTAATAAAATTTGATTTTCAAATACTTGTTTATTTATGTATTAAATAAATAAATTAATTGAAAGAAACGTGAAGCGCATAAATAATCGCTTCAAATACTATTTTTTATTTTATAAATTATGATGAAATTTTAATGTACGGAGTCGAATTGGAGCGAATAATTCTTCGCTTCAATTACTTGTTTTAATTTTTACAATTTTATATGATAACTTTTCATTTAGAGTAATCGAATTGGAGCGAAGAATTCTTCGCTTCATGTTATTTTAAACCTGGCGTTCATGTAAAACTCTCACCCCACTCATGAGAAGCCGGGTTACCTCACATGTAATTACACTTACTCTAACATGTAAATACCAAATTTTACAAAAATATTAATTTATTGAAAGAAACATGGAGCGAATAAATATTCGCTTCAAATACTTGTTTTTATTGTAGCGAATAATTATTCGCTTAAATTTTAGGTTTTTATTTTTAAATTTTTAATGAAAATTATAATTAAGAGTAGTCGACTGAGAGTGAATAATTATTCGCTTCGTTTACATGTTTTTATTTTTAGAAGGAAATTTTTTGGTATTACATAAAACATCGCATGCATACATTCTACCTTGTTCATGGTTTCAAATCAAATATACATACAAATACATATCAGATTTCACATGAAACTGGAATTCGATAGTTGAGACGACAAAAGAACAGTGAACCGAGTATTGGCGTCCATGTTGAAACTTTCGTCCCATTGTTGAGGAGTTGAGAACTGAGGAGTTGTCGTTGGCATTGCATTTGATGGCTGGAACGGTATATCAATTTAAAAGTATGTTAATAAATGAAGAGTAATAACACAATTATTAGTAAAGAAGTTAAGTCAGTAAATTCATACCGGATTCGGTGATTCGCTTGTTATTCTTGTTGATTTTCTTTTTCTTGAGTTCTTCTCTAGTCCACCTTTCCTTCTCTTACCAGACTTTGTTGGCTTCTTAGTTTTGATTCCTTTCGCTTGAACATGGGCACCCTCGGCAGAACATGATACACCAGTTGGTGGAGTTTGCATATTTATACTCTCTTGTAATTTTTTATCCACAAACTTACACTGGCTAAGCATAATTTCTTTGACATGCCTATACGTGTCATCTCTTTCGGCTGCCTTTGTAAATAAATGTCTGGACAAGCCACACAAATCTCGGTATCATATGTTAAGAAGCTCACTCGGATCAACATTACTATTGTCCACGATTGGATCAATTCCAAATAATCAATCTTTTGTTGTTCTTGTCCACCTCTTCAATATCAACGCAGGAGGAATCTTCAACACGTCAATCGTAGTGAAAATCTTTAGGATGTGAGCACACAAAATCCCTCCAAATTCTAATTTACAACAGCTACACTCGATATTCTTATCATCATTCTTATGAACTGTAACTGTATGAGAGCATCTCCTAGTGTGGGGGGTTACCTTATATTTTCTATGTGTGTCGACATCCTTTAACATTTCTACACCACAATCATGCGACATAAACTATTGTTGTTCAAAACACTTAAATACCTCTAGAGTGTAAACTTTGCAAGCATCCTTTAAGATCAAAACTGGATAGTTCAGACTTGGTTGACTGGTAATTGATTTGAAATCAGCCTTCAACACATCATATCTTCTTTCATCGATTAGTATTTCAAAGTGTTTGAAAAATTCTAAAAACTTGTGTTTGTAGGAGCAGTACATTTTCAACACACTATTCATACTCTCACTTCTCTGTGTTGTCGTCATATTAGCACAAAACATTTGTCGTCCATAGACTAATGCCCACTTTCGCCTAATGCAAAACATACGTTTCAACTAGTCGTTGTTTTCAAGCCCGTAGTTTGTCAACATTTGATTCCAAGCTTCAACAAACTCTATCTCTTCTTCAAAATCATATATACATGAAGAAAAATCCTTCGAAAATTCTCTGAAATTATGGAACACGGAGCTTAGATGTATGGCTGCATTTTGAAATATGTGCCAAATACATAGACGATGATTTGTTTCGGGCCATGTAGACGGCAAGGCTTTAGCCATGGACGCGTCTTGATCTGTAAGAATAGTTTTTGGTTTTTTCCCACGCATAGCTTTGGTGAAAGTATCAAACAACCATTCAAAAGTCATTGCAGTTTCATCGTATAATAGAGCTGCACCAAAAGTAATAGATTGTTTGTGATGATTCACACCTACAAAAAGCGCAACTGGACGACCTTCCTTATTCTTCTTGTAGGTCGTGTCAAAACTTACAACGTCTCCGAAGTATGAATAATCAGACCGCATGTTGGAATCACACCAAAAATTATTCGTTATCAAATCGTCCGCATCAAGTTGAAAAACATTATAAAAACCTGGATCATTTGATTGTTTTTTCTGCAAATACTCCCCAAAATTACAGTCTCTGGTTCTTTTCGTTCGCAAGTAATTTTTGTAATCCCCAGGAAGAAACCAAGATTCTCCCTTCCACCGATTTGTTTAGACATTAGAGCATGGGATTCCTTAGGAGAAATTCCCACGTTAGTGGTAATCTCGATATGTAAGCCTGCAACTGCAGAAATATTCCTATGGCATCTATACAGGTGAGTTTTCTTTGGACTTGCAAGAGGATGACAATGCTCACTAATAGAATTTACCACTTGGAACTTTCCATTCTCTGCCCTCTTTATCCTCAATTTCGCTTCACAACCGAACCTCGTCAAAGAACGGCTACGTCTCACATAGACATCCCGTTTGTCTTTTACCCGTTCACCCTGTGCTTTACAACAAAAAACTCTATCCAGTATTTTACCATCGTTGTCAACATGTTTTGAACTACGCCTTATACCAAATCCTATTAGTTTAGCGTATGCTAAATAGAATAAGTAGCCTTCTTCTTCACTCTCAAATTCCCTTCCTAAATGTGGAATTAAGTTGGCTTCGATGTCCTCCAAAGGTTGGCCGTTTTCATCGAAATTCAACTGACGACGATAACTAGCAGATTCGCTGTTAAATTTTAGAACACGTAGAAAATAAATCTTCAACTCACCAAAACTTATGGATGATTGTAAAATAAAGGAAATATAAGCGAAGAGCGCTTCACTTCACTATTATTCACATTTATCCAATAAGCGAAGAGAGCTTCGCTTTACAAGCTATTATCAACAATCCTATAAGTGAAGAGCTCTTCGCTTAAATATGAACGAAAACAATTAGAGAAGTTAAACAAAATACCTTAAATCATTAATATCATTCTCGTTCATATCATTCTCGTTCATGTGTATTCCTTCCCGATAATCAACAAGAACAAAACATTTCATGTCGAGTATTCAAAAAACATAAAAAACGTTGTAAAGAAAAGTAGAGAAGGAAGATGACATTCAAAAACGTACCATTTTAATTTAGGAAAATGGATTGATATTATAATGAACTCTCCGGCGAAAGAAAGGTCGATGGTAGACAATGGAGTATCACTCCGACGAAGAAATTGTCGACTTCTTCTCAAACAGGTGAGAGAGAAAATAGTACAAATCTAGCAGCATGGCTGCATGGCAGCATTTAAAGAAAAGGTGGTGTTAGGTGGCGGTGAGGTGACTTGATAAAAAAAATATTTAATTTTAATAATTAAATGAATAACATTATTATGAATTAATATTAATCAATTAAGCGCTTCATCAGAAAGCGAAGATTGCTTCACAATATTATTTTGACAATTGAAAAACATATATAAATTTATCACATTAGGGGCGCTTATTACATAGATTGTTATGTATTAATAAATTAATACAAATTTATAATTTAAGTTATACATTATTTCATGTTTAAAGATTTCGTTTATGATAATGTTGCTGTTTAAAAAAAATACAATTCTAAGAACAAAAAAGCGAAATCTGAAAAAATAACATTAACAAATTCAAGAATGCCAAATATTCAAATATTCAGTAACAAATTCAACCAACACATGTCTATTTAAACAAAGGCTGCAAATCACAAGCAGCAATGGATTCAAGCAAGCTTATGTGAGGAACACCAAATACATCTAAATATGTCGTCAAATGGTTCACTACCTCAAATACCCAAACAAGTTCATTAACATCGTGCCGAGACCCATCATATACAACTATAGTTTTGTCGTCCTCGGGCTCAACAAATGGATTCTCCATTTCTTTAGTCGTACCTCCTCCAGCAATTACAAACCCCATCAGATCCTGTTTGTAAGCCGGAATGAATTCCCCTGCAAACATAAAGGTGTAACTGTCGAACAGTTTCGGCAGCTGAAATAAAATACAAAACATTTTCAGTTATCATGGAGAATTGAAGATATGGAGGAGGAGGAGGAATCAGAAAAAACTTACATTGTTCAAATACCGCATTCTGCCAGCTCTTGGACCGCCCACAGTCCCATGATTATCTCGCTGCACCTCGTACGGTTCCTCGTCGACGTAACATTTTGATCTCAATGATGATTTTATCTCTATACAAAAGCAATTGATATTTTTAGTTTCATATATGTGAAAATGAATATTGCGTTAACAGCTAAGAGTTAAGAATAACAGAGTCTCACAATCAATGGTAAGGACCCAACTCCCGTTCAATATTGCCTTCAATACTTTGATAGTTCGACCACATCCACCATTAGCATTGGTGGATGCTATGACGTGGGTTACATCGTCTCTCCACCTCATTGTCACCGTGGCACCACATGTGTTAGCATATTGTTGCATCAAGTGCTGTGTAAGAACAATAATAAATATTTCAGATAAACATAATGAAAACTTACACAATATGGAAAAAAAGGGATATATGTCAAGAATAGTACTATATCTTCAGTTGTTAATTGATTTGGGCATAAAATCCAGTCTTTGCCAAAGTTTAGGACGGATGCATTGTCGGTTGCCTGCACATGCATGAAAAAAAAAGTCTTTGTTAGTATTTACTAGGGTTTCGTGGAAATAATATACAAAACCCTAACATTATGTACGTTTTCCTAAATACGATGGATTTTCATTGAACGTGACATTTTGAGAGTAGGGTTTCTTACAGATTAACGAGACAACGACATCCCATAACATAATCTAGGGTTTAGTGGTTTCATAATCCTAAATATGAAAAGTTTACTATTTAGGAGTACGTACCATTGTGGAGACGTGAAGATGTTGCTTCTGGTCTGGTCGACGAGGAGCCGGATGCGAATCGCCGTGAAAGGAGACAAGCTTGAAGAGAGAGAGATGAATCAGGCAGAAATGATTATAAAATAATCATATTAGGGTGTATATATATTCATGGAACCTGGGCGAACAAGTCTTCTCTCGGAAAGCGACTATTCATTCCATTTCACATGACACCTGGATAAGTATTCTCTCGAAAAACGACTATTCATTCCATTTTACATGGAACCTGGTCTAGGCGAACAAATCTTCTCTCACAAAGAATCTATTCATTCCATTGAATCTGGGCGAAGGGGTATTCGGTATAAAAATGAAGTAATTGAAGCGAATAAGTCTTTGCTTTCAATCGTCTCCTCGTAAATAAAAATTTAATAAAAAATTAAAAAAAAGAATGAAGTAATTTGAGCGAAGATTTCTTCGATGCATGTCATTTTTAATTAATTGAATTAATATTTAATAAATGGAAATATTAAATTCATGTTAATTTTGGTCTTTACATGCAAGGTAAGTGTATTTCCATAACAGGCAATCGGTCTTCTCATTGGTGGGTTGGGGGTTTACATGAAGGTCAGGTTAAAATTAATTGAAGCGAATAAGTCTTCGCTTTCAATCGTCTCCTCGTAAAAAAAAAAATTTAATAAAAAAATAAAAAATAAGAGTGAAGTAATTGAAGCGAAGATTTCATCGCTGCATGTCATTTTTAATAAATTGAATTAATATTTAATAAACCGAAATATAAAATTCAATTTGATTTTGGTCTTTACATACATGAGTAAGTATATTTCCATGACAGGCAAACGGTCTTCTCATGGGTGAGTTGGGGGATTTACATGCAGGTGAGTTTAAAAATAATTGAAGCGAATAAGTCTTCGCTTCCGAGCGTCTCCCCGTAAATAAAAATTTCATAAAAAAATAAAAAAAAAAGAATGAAGTAATTTAAGCGAAGATTTCTTCGCTGCATGTCATTTTTAATAAATTGAATTAATATTTAATAAATGGAAATATTAAATTAATGTTAATTTTAGTCTTTACAAACAAGGGTAAGTGTATTTCTATGACAGACAAACGGTCTTCTCATGGGTGGGTTGGGGGTTTACATGAAGGTCAGGGCTCCTGGGCGGGGAAATCTTCTCTCCCTTCGCTTCTCACCCTTTCCTCTCACATGACGCCCGGAGAGAAGTGATCTTCGCTGGAGCATATGAATAATATATTAATTTCGTACGTTAACTGGCCCTTCCGTTAACGGCGTCTAGGATGAACTCAGAATGAAACCCGGATTCTAGATTCTCCCTCCCCATCTCCTACTCAGATTGATTTATTAATATAATAATAATGCTGAAATTTGATTGGTCCGCAACATGGGAACACGGGAATCGATAGCAGAAGATCCGGATTGCGTTCTTCTACCCTTTTTATTTCTCATTGTCTTTTTATAAAATAATAATAATTTAAATTTATTAATATATTATTTATAATTATTAAAATTAATGATAATTTAAAATAAAATATGTTTAATCAATGGTTTTATTTTTAAATTTTAATAAGATTCAAAATTTTAATTTATATATAATATATTTTATTTAGAAATATTTATTAAATAAATACCCAATTCTGTTTGTAATATATTATTAAAATTATTAATGATTTTTGCTGTAATATTATAAAAAAAATATATAAATATTATTTTTTGTAATCTATTAGAATAATTTCATACTATTAAACATTATTATATATTTTAAGTAAAATTATATATTACATTAAAATTATTAATCTTTTTAAACATTTCAAATCATTATTTTAAAATATTTTATGTTAAATTATTATTGTTTTTTTATTTATATTTAAATAAATAAAAAATGAGTCAACAAACTAAATGTAGCAAAGATATGGTATTACCATTATATTGTGGCCAAACTAAGCATTTTCATTTTAAAAGATTAATTAAATAAATATTTTAAATTAAAATCTCACTTAAAAATGATTAATCTTATGAAACTAAAAATTATCGCCTATTTACTTAAATATGTCTAATTTATTCCTAGTGAGTAAATAAGTGAGATATAGAGAAAGAGACAGAATAATTAGTAGTGAGTCGGTATAACTCCTTTTTATTTCTCATTGTCAACCGAAGTAGGAAGACATGGGAGAAACAAATTTATTACAAAATTAAATATAACAGTCACTTAAAATAATAAATAATGTACATGTTCATTTTAATCACAAATTTTGACAATATAAGACGTGGGCGGAGGCTACGGAGCTAATTCCGTAAATACAACATAGTCATTTAAAATAATAAACAATTTACACTTTCTAATAGAATTCAAAATTTTAGAAAAAAAATTGACAATATAATTTTGACAAAAATATTAGATTTGAGATGAAATCATGACGATTAAGAGTAAAAGATCTGAATGATTCAATTTTTTTTTCTAATTATAAATAATTTTTTTTATTTATTCAACATAAATATTATAAAACAAAATCTTTAAAATATTATATATTAATATTGTATCAAACAAGTTTAAGTTAAATATAACATATTACTTAATAACATATATTATAATCCGGTTTAATTTTTTCAATAATAAATTTTATTAAAATATTTTATATTTATCTCTTTTAATATTTTTTTATATAAAATTATTATTTTATATATAAGTTTTTATATTTAATATTTTAATTAATTTATTATAATATTATTATTAATATATAATATTTAAAATTAATTATATAAAAATGATTATATTTTTATTAGTTAGTATAATTATTACTAAAATTGTATTTTATTAATTATATTTTATTTTAAATAATTTCTTAATATTATTTAAATAATTAAAATAATTTCTTTTAATAAATAAATTTATTATTATTTAATTATAAAAGAATATTTAATATAATTATAAAAATATATATATATATATATATAATATTATAATTATAATGGTGAGAGATAAAGTGAACGTAAATATAATGAAAAAAAATGAAACTCATGGGAATGAGATCCATTTCTCCCCAATTTATAGAGGAATTTCTGAGTATCACATAATCAAATTAATATGCTGAAGTCAAATTCATTAACCAAATACTTCAATTTTTTTTTCTCATTTCTGAATACAAAACCACTTAACAAACATTCCCCAAGTCTTCTAGAGATGCAAAACTTATTATTTAATATATATATATATATATATATATATATATATATATGTAATTTTGGGTCATCCGAGTTACAACCCACATAGCCCATAAGGTATATAAGGTATATTCGACCTTGCACGTGGAACCTTGAATGGTTTGTCATTCTAAATTGGAGGTTTTTAAAGGGGGTGCAAATAAGGTATAATTTCGTATCTTTTTTTCACTCATTTCATTATCTCTAGAAGTTGAAAGGTTTTTCTTTGGTTTTTTTTAGTGTTCTACGAGTTTTTCACTCGTTGAGTTCATCATTTTTTCACTCAATCGAGTATCCTTCGAGTTATTTACTCATCATATTTTCGTTGAAACTCGGTGATTGATTCAGGTACTTTATCAAGTTCGCTGCGTAGTGATTTAAGTGCTAAATCACTACTAGATTCGTTATACCTTAGGAGAAATTCATCTGCGATAAACTCCAGCACAAGGGGAGACGGTGGAACTGTTTTAAAAGAAATGTGTTAAGCACATGACTCGAATCAACATTGTATTCTGGTGATTTCGTTCTTTGTAACATTGTATTTAATTAATTTATTTGTAACATCATTTATATATATATTTCTGTTATTTCAAGACAAGATATCTAACATTTCCTTCGAGTTCTTCTAAAAATAAACCAACACATGCATTTTGTTTTCAAAAATCTTACAAAATCATTGAAAACCAAAACTCAAACACCCATTAATGCGCAAACACATTCTAAAATATTCATAAGATAATTGTAAAACATCCACACTCAACCATGAGCCATGAATACGTTTATAGTTTATTAGAAATTTGAGTCAGTTTGTGCGATTTCAATTGAAGAAGAATATAGATATTTTTTAAATTGGTAGAAAGTTTATAAACCAACTTTAGAATGTATCAACATCAATAAAATACACATTACACAACATCACGAGCATTAGAAATTTCAGCAAATTAGAATATCGGATTGCAAGTAGAATGGTTACTCACAGTTAGATTTCTTGAATTGATAAAATAAACAAGAATTATTTGATTGAGTTCTCGAAGAGAAAGATTGAAATAATATTATTGATTGAATGAATAATCTTTACAATAGTTTATCTATTTATAATAGTAATAGAGAAATAACTGAGAAAATATAAGAATTGGTTATTATATTTAGCCTAATTAATAGGAGATAAATAAATAATTTCTCTTATTTATTTAAAACTTTATCATCCCCTTCAAGCGAAAAGGTGAGGCACAAACCGTGAGCTTGCTACGTAAAAGAGCAAATCGATGAGAAGAAAGACCTTTGGTGAAGCTATCAGCCACTTGATCTTCAGTAGGAATATACTGGATGAGTAGTTGTTTATGAGCAACTTTTTCCCGAACAAAGTGAAAATCGATTTCAATATGTTTTTTGCGAGCATGAAATACCGGGTTTGCTGATAAGAATGCGGCACCAATATTATCACACCATAGAACCGGGGAAGAAGAAAATGAAACTCAAAGTTCACTAAGTAGAGATTGAATCCAACAAAGATCAGCAGTTGTATATGCAAGAGCACGATATTCAGATTCAGTACTAGAGCGAGCAACTACTTGTTGTTTCTTAGAATTCCAAGAAACGAGGTTGTCACATAAAAAAATACAAAATCCAGTTGTTGAACGACGATCATCGGGACATCCTGCCCAATCAGCATCAGAGTAGGCAGCAAGAGTGAATTGTGAATTTGGACGAAGAAAGATCCCATGACGAGGAGTATGACGAAGATATCGAAGAATACCGCTCCCAATGAGAAGATGTGGAAGTTTGCATGAATTGACAAGCTCGATTGACAGCAAAGGCTAACTCAGGACGAGTTAGTGTAGGATATTGTAGAGCCCCTACTATACTACGATAGAGAAACGAATCAGATAAAGGATCACCATCATGTTTAGAAAGGGATGAGCCAGTAGAGATGGGAGTGTGTAATGGCTTTACTTGAATCATATCAGCCCGAGTGAGAATATCGTCAATATACTTGGATTGAGAAAGAAATAAGCCATCTTTGGTACGAGTTACTTCCATTCCAAGAAAGTAATGTAATTGACCTAAATCTTTAATAAGGAATAATTTATTTAATTGAAATATAATTTTTGTTAGAAATGATTTAGAGTTGCCTGTGAGAATAATATCGTCCACATATACTAAAAAGTATGTTGTTATTTGAGATGCATGATACGTTAAGAGAGCCGTGTCAGATTTTGATTCTATGAAATTAAGAGATAGTAGAGCAGTCTGGAGAGTAGCATACCAGGCACGAGGAGACTGTTTAAGACCGTATATTGCTTTATGAAGTTTGCATATATGATTAGGAAAATCTGGATGGACAAAACTGGGTGGTTGTGCCATATAAACTTCTTCTTGTAGAGACCCATGAAGAAATACATTGCTAATATCAAGTTGATGAATGAACCATTGATAAGATATTGCCAAAGAAAGAATAGAACGAATAGTAGTGGGTTTTGCCACAGGACTGAATGTCTCTTCATAATCAATACCTTGTTATTGATGGAATCCTTTAGCCACGAGACATGCTTTATGTCGATCAATAGATCCGTCAACTTTATGCTTGAGTTTGAAAACCCATTTATATCCAACAATATTATGAGATTGTGTACGAGGAATAAGAGACCATATTTTATTCTGAATAAGAGCATTATATTCATTTGTCATGGCAAGACGCCATTGCGGATCCTTATTAGCTTTGGTAAAACATGTAGGTGTAGTAGCGGAAGAAGTAGCAATGAGAGCTGATGAGGACATAGACCGTGCTTTATTGCGTGTGATCATCTGATGAGTAGAAGATGTAGGTGCATTAACTGTTGTGATAACTGATTGTGTTGAAGGAACAGTAATAGTAGTAGAAGAAGATGTTATAGTGTTTGGTGATGTTGTTGAGGTCAAAGAGGGTGATGATGAAGACGGTGAAGTGATATGAGATAATAGAGGTGGTATTCATAAATTAAGTATAGTTGTTGGAAGAGATGTCTCATTATCTTCTTGTGGTTTAGACAAGCGCACAAGGTCCTTACTTTTGAAAGGAAAAGTGAGTTCGTCAAAAGTGACATGTCGAGAGATAAATATTCATCCAGACGGAATGTGAAGACACTTATAACCTTTATGAGATGAGCTATAACCAAGGAAACCGCATTCAGTAGTATGAAAATCGAGTTTGTGTTGATTGTACGGCCGTGTGAGTGGATAACAAGAACACCCAAATGTCTTCAAAAAACCATAATTAGGAGAAGAGTTAAATATAGTCTCGAATGGTGAACGTTGATGTAATGTCGGAGTAGGAAGACGATTGATAAGATATGTGGCTGTTTCAAAAGCTTCACTCTAATAATGTAGTGGCATAGATGCATGAGCCAATAAAGTGAGACCAGTTTCCGTAATATGACGAATTTTTCGTTCAGCAATGCTGTTTTGCTCACTAGTATGTGGGCAAGATAAACAATGTAAAATACCATGATTATCTGTTAATGATTTGAAATTTCTCTATTCTCCTCCCCAATCAGTTTGCAATATTTTGATTTTACGACTAAATAAATTTTTAACAAGTCGAAGAAAGTTGATAAACGTATTCAAAACATCCGACTTTTTCTTTAGCGGTTATATCCACGTGAATTTGCTAAAATCATCCACAAAATGTACGAAATAACGACAACCATTAGATGAAAATTCAGAAGCAGGTCCCCAAACATCTGAATGAATTAGGTCTAAAGGAGCCATAGATGTAGATTTTGAAGCTAAAAAAAGTAGTTTATGTGCTTTCCCATATTGACATGATCCACAAAAAGAAATAGTATTACTACCTGAAACTGGTAATTTAAAGTGTGATATAACTAAAGATGTAGTAGCGCTAGAAGGATGTCCAAGTCGTGAATGCCAAATTTGAGCTGGAGATCTAATACCAATAAATGCTTGTTTATTAGAACATGTTGAAAACGAGCTTTCAGTAGGTTCAACGCAATAAAGTCCGTCCTTGAGTAATCCTTTAAGAAGCACTATCTTCGTATCTCGGTCTTTAATAAGACAAATATTTGGGTGGAATTCAAAAAATACGTTATTAGCTGATGAAAATCTCGCGACACTCATCAGATTTTTAGTAATATTCGGAACGTGTAAGATATTACGTAAGTAGAGAGATTTTTGTTGATTTAAAATTTTAGTCGTACCAATATTATAAATATTTAGAGGCATACCGTTTCCGACTTTGATAGTTTGAGTACCTGTATAAGGAGCATGTACATGTAGATTATTAAGATCGGAAGTAATATGGTCAGTAGCACCTGAATCTAGACACCAAGTGGGATCTACAATAGTAGACGATGTAACTAACATTGTCGTAAGATTTGTAGAAGGATTAAAACGAGGGCACTCGAGAGCACTATGTCCTTGTACATTACATATTTGACAAGATGGATTATAAAAACAATTTTCGGAGCGATGACCAATTTTATGACAAAAATTACATTGCGGACGATTATTGTCTCGGTTCTGTCTTTGGTTCTTTTCGCCTCCATGCCTATAAATATAAGCAACATTCGCCGAAATGTTTGAGCGCGAAATATTTTCATAATGGAATTTTCTTTTCTTGAATATGAGTCGTTGTTCAAAATTTAGAAGGATGTATGTCATCTCATTAAACAATAGATCTTGTTCGGAAGTTAGAGCACATATCATCGGTTGAACTCGTCTCCAAGCCCGTTGAGTAGAGTTAGTTGCAGATCTTGATCAGAAACATATTGTCCGACAGCGATAAGTGCATCTAATAGGTTTTTGATGTATTGAATGAAGTTAAGAAGAGAATCACTACCTTTGTGTGCGTTTAGAAGTTGACTCTGTAACTCAAATAGTCGGCTCTTTGATTGAGAAACATAGATTTTCTCTAAGTTTTTCCAAAGTTCTTGTGCCGAAGATGATTTTGAGACTTATTGACGAATCTCGTCGGTCAATGTTGAAAAGAGCCATGCAAGTACCCTTTGATCTTGGATACGCCATTGTTTAAACTTTGGATTCTTGTTTGAATTGTATTATTTTGACCATCTGTTTCTTGAAAAAATTTGGGAGGAGTTTCAAGATTTCCTTCTACTATATCCATAAAATCATAACCTATCATGATTGGAGTAACTTGTGATTTCCAATAGATATAATTATATTTATCAAGCTTTACGCTTTCAGATATTATTGGTAGAACTGAGGAGTGATATTGTTCTTTCATTGAAATCGTTTTCAGGAGTTTTTCCTTATACGCTCTGATACCAAGTTAAATTTCTTGAATTGATAAAATAAACAAGAACTATTTGATTGAGTTCTTGAGGAGAAAGATTGAAATAATATTATTGATTGAATGAATAATCTTTACAATAGTTTATCTATTTATAATAGTAATAGAGAAATAACTAAATTCAGAAAATATAGGAATTGGTTATTATATTTAGCCTAATTAATAGGGGATAAATAAATAATTTCTCTTATTTAATTAATACTTTATCACTCACCTGTAAAAAAATGTCAATATCAACGGTTTTTATCGTTGATATTAAACAAAAAATGGTTAGTAATGAATAATAACAACAACTCAAAAAGTTGTTGACATCCGTTGACAGAGCATCCGTAGGCATTGCTCAAACATGAAATATTAACCATTTTTGGGGCGGTTATTATTATTCAATAACAACAGTTTTGTGAGCGGTTGTTATTAAGCAATATCAACCGCTCTAAGGACTGTTATTATTAAACAATTGCAACAGTTTTACATGCAATTATTATTAAGCAATATTAACCGTTTTAAAAAATGTTGTCATTACTTAATATTAACTAACATAAAGTCTGTTATTATTAATCAATAACAATCATTTTATAGGCGGTTGTTATTAAGAAATATAAATTGTTATTAATCAATGTCAAAAAGTTTATTGTTATTAATCAATATTAACCGCTATAAAAATTGTTGATATAATGGTTGTTGACATTCCTTATTCACGAATTTATAAAAAAAATTATTTCAATAATTTTAATTAAAAATTACTTTAAAATAAATTTAATTATTTTATACAAAATTTCAAATGACAAGATAATTTTTAAATATAATTCCAAAATTAACATTAAAACAATTTTTTTCCAACACATACAAATATTACATTTAAATAAATAAAAAATTCATAATACAAAAAAATAAAAAATAATAATTAGATCTTCATCTTCTATCCTCTATTTCTTCTTCTTTAAGCATAAACCTCCTCTTCATAATTAACATTGTAACATTGTCCAAATTTAGTATACCTTTATAAAGACATTTACAACATAAATAATTTAAAATTAAAGATTAATAATATAAACATTGTTGGAGGAATTTGTTTAATTTATTTAACAACTTCTTAAATATGTAGCTCAAAAACCTGATTATACAATGAAAATTTTATTCAAGGCAAATGTGAAAAAAATTAAGAGCATAAGTTGAAGGAGGAGAGATATGTTGTGGAGAGAAAAATTGTCAAATTGTTACATGTGGGATTCGAGCATAAGTCTAGGGATGATAGAGAGATTGAGGAGATAATAAGTAATTGATTGAAAAAAAAAGATTTGAGAGCAAGGAGAGAAGAAAGTATTGCTCACAAAAATAAAGGTTGTAGGAAGAGGGAGGATTGAGGAGAGAAGAAGTTATCGAGGTGATAAGAAGTTATTAGAGTTGATGGAGGATTAATTAATTAATTATTTTGTATAACAACCCACGATTTTAATCATATTTTATTTATTTATTTTAATTATATATATATATATATATTATATTTTAACAAATTTAATTACATAAATATTATATGTATATATATTTATAAACTATTGAATATTATATAGAAATATAAATTATTAAATTAAAAAATATTTAATATCAACTATTTTAAAATGGTAATATTATATATATATTTACTTTATTAAATAACAAATCAAATTAATTTATATAAAAATTTAAAATTTAAAATATATTATATATATTGTCCTTAGAAAACTGTAGTTTAGGCAAACCGAACACTAAATTATTCGAACAAATGTGGTTGATGGTTTTAAAATTTAGATGATTTAATCTTTTATGCCATAACCATTTCTGGTCATTCTTGGAAATCATGCACATAGGGTCATATGTTTTATTTTTCTAGTTCATTTTATAAGAATTTCCTACTCCACTTCCAGTTAATAAAGTATTACCATGTTAATCCTTAACTAGGCATGCATGAGTTTGAAAGTCAACTGACAAACCGTTATCACATAGTTGACTAATACTAATCAAGTTATAACACAGATTGTCAACAAGTAAGACATCATTAATGGTTAGATTACCATAGATAATCTTACCCTTACCCATGGTCTTACCTTGAGTAATCTTCTATATCAAAAATGATCTTAGGACCTGAGCAATTTGCTATATCAGTAAGAAGTCGTTTGTTTCCTGTCACATGTCTGGAACAACCGTTGTCTAGATACCAAACAAAGTCCTCCATGCAATCACTCACATGTACCTACACAAAACAATATTTACAATCGTTTGATACCCACATTCACTTGGGTCCTCGGTCAATAAGTCCCTTAGGAATCCATATTTGAGTTATTTTGATGAATTTCCCATTTTGTGTTGTGATTAATGCGTATGATTTTGACATAACAGATGCATTTCTGCTAGCCTCCAATCCCTTAGCTTTTGAAGATGATTTTCTTTTAAAAATCCTTGAATCCTTGTCAGGTTTTAGATTGCCAGACTTGCTGGCTGCATCTAACTTAATTTCCAACCAGCTAACAGTCGGCGGAATATAAGTTATTTCATTCTTCAAAGCTAACTCTTAAAGAATTAGATCAGTTTCAATGTCAGCTAGACTCCCTTTGACAAAGCTTATTGGCTTAAGCTTATCAACAGTTGTTGAGCTTAACTTCTTACAAGACTGGTTTGGGTCATTGCTATTAAATCCTAAACCGGATTTGGATCCAGCAGGTTTTAACAAACTAACCTGATATTTGACAGCTTCTCCAGACCTTGTCCAAGCACTAACAATATAGTTTAACCTTTTGTTTTCAGAAGAAAGAGTTTGAATCTGTTCCTTGAGCATCTCATTCTCAGATGAGATCTCGACTACTTTCTTTTTAAAAACGTTTGATTTAGAAATTTTGTGTGAAGAAGAAATATTGGTCTCATATTTTGCTTTCATTTCAAAAAAAGAATCTGATAACTTCTTGTACTCAATGGCCATGTCATTGAGTGTAGTAGTTAACTCATCGTTGGTAAATTCTTGTGGGGAAAAATCATTTAACTTGGATTGATCATCTGCCATCAAGCATGTGACGACTTCTGTATCCTTTTCAATAGGTGAATCCTCTGAATCGCTATCGGCCCATTTGGACTTATTTTCAGCACACATGAAAACTTTCTAATCTTTCTGGTTCTTCTTAGTTTGGACGTTACGACCATAAATTTGAATCAGCTTCTCCCAAATGTCTTTAGCAAAGGAGCAGGATTTGATCTCGCAGAATATATTCATATTGATTGATTGATTGATTTAGGATATCTTTGGCAATGTTATCCAAGTTGTTTTTCATCTTATCTTCCGTTGTCCACTCACATCTTGGCTTTACAGTCTTTATGGGACCGTTCGTAATGACACTCCACATATCACAATCAAGAGCAGCCAAGTGAGCTTGCATTCTCATCATCTAATAATCATAGTTTTCTTTCGAAAGTAGAGGGATCTCATTGATGATAGACATGATTCAGGTCTTTTAATGCTTGAGAATAGAAAACCTGGCTCTAATACCAATTGAAAGGATCAGTGGCACCAATAGATACTGGGGTCTAACTATTGATGATAACTTCTTGCAAAAACGATTTGATAGAAATCCTGTTAGGGATTTATATCACTTTCTATTTTTCACAAACCCTTGCAAACTCTTGAAGCGATTCAAATGCAGAAACATTTGCTCATGTTTGAAGCTAAGAACCAATGAAAGAGAAGAGGACATAATTTAAAAGACACAACAGATTGTTTATGGATGTTCGGAGCAAACTCTCCTACATCACCCCTTCTTCCAACCACCTAAAGGATTCACTATACTTTTCTTTGAATCAAATACAGTTTCAGTGCTAGATAACTATTGAACAGAACACACTCTGTTCAACTTACAGTATATTTAAGAATATCACTTAGCTAGACAATACTTTGATTCTCTCTCTCTCTTGATGTACAAAACTCAGTAAGCAAGTAAGCAATTCGTAAGATAGCGTGTAAGTGCGGTTGTTCATTCGTTGTCCTTGAATATCTTTAAATAGAGAGCAGGTACCAACGGTCGGATCTTCTGTATTGAAACGTGGCAAGCACCCATTGGAAAGCCTCCATAGTACATGAGTACAGCAGACTCTGTGCACAAAGATCGTGGTCGTACCAATCTGGTAGTGCGCCGAATATTCTTCTAGGATTGTCCTACAAGGAACAAGTAGTGGAAAGAATATTTACTTGTGTGGCATTCATTCATTGGATGCAACTGGTTGTCGTACTGATTTGCATGGATGAGTGGAGCAGGAGTAGCATACAACTAGTTGATCGTGGGTAGACGGATGCTGACTTCAAGCAACTGCTGAAGCAAGACATTAGACATGCTTAATTAGACTGTCAAGTCTAATGAAGTTAGACGCCCGCGTCTAATAGATGGATCCATTAGATTGCCAAGTCTAATGGAGTTAGATGGCACGTCTAACTATGGGTCACTTCAAACTAGTCTGAAGGAGTTAGACTCCCTACATCTAACTTTCATCTGTTAGACTGCACGTCTAACTACGCATTTGTTAGACTGCACGTCTAACTACGTATCTGTTACACTGCACGTCTAACTACGTATCTATTAGATTGCATGTCTAACTACGTATCTGTTAGATTGCACGTTAGACTACGTATTTGTTAGACTGCACGTCTAACTATGCATCTTTTAGACTGCACGTCTAACTACGTATTTTTTAGACTGCATGTCTAACTCCGTATCTATTAGATTACACGTCTAACTACGTATGAGTTCGACTACATGTCTAACTACGCATCTATTAGACTGCACGTCTAACTACGCATCTGTTAAATTGCACGTCTAACTATGTATTTGTTAGACTGCACGTCTAACTACGTATTTGTTAGACCGTACGTATAACTACGTATCTGTTAGACTACACGCCTAACTACGCATCTGTTAGACTGCACGTCTAACTAGCAGCAAGTCTAACAGTCAATATGTCTAATAGACCTATTTCAAGTTAAGTCTAACTTAGCATGTTTTGATGCACCTGCACACAAACAATTTAGAAGGATTAGTTTCATTCTTGTTTAAGTTTTACACAAGTTCATCATCAAAATAGAGTTAGTCAAAATAATATGACCCAACACTGTATTTGATTCAAAGAAAGTATAGTGAATCTTTCTGGTAGTTGGAAGAAGAGATGACGTAGGAGAGTTTGCTCCGAACATCCATAAACAACATGTTGTGTATTTTACATTTTGTCGTCTCTTTTCGAACTGGTTCTTAACTTTAATCTGAGCAAACGTTTCTGCACTTGAATTACTTCAAGAGTTTGCAAGGGTTTGTGAAGAATAGAAAGTGATATTAATCCCTAACATGATTTTTATCAAACCGTGTTATAAAAGTTGTCATCAATAATCAGATCCCCATCTTTATTGGTGCCACCGATCCTTTCATAATGTTTTAAGAATATCAAATGTGTTAAATTAATGTTGTTCAAAGTTATTAGAAGGTGAAAAACTAATTAACTTAATAATTTATGAATTGATAATACCGAAAGTTTATTAAAGAACTTTAGGTACTAATCATCAAAACCGAGAGATATACACAAATCTCTCGGTTTTATTTATTTAAAATTAATTGTACATCTGTCAAAACCGAGAGATTTAGACACATATCTCAGAAGTTTAAATGATTAAAACCGAGAGATATGTCTAAATCTCTCGGAAATACGAATAATCAAAACCGAGAGATATGTCCAAATCTCTCAGAATTAATCAATGATCAAAACCGAAAGTCCTTTAATAAACTTTCGGTAATGACCTGATTAAAAAAAATAAAACCCTCTTTTCTTTTCCCTCGACTGTTTCCTCTACTCCGCCATTCATTCCGCTCGCCCGCGCCACCTTCCTTCCGCTCAAAGTTGAAGACGACACCCTGAAGTTGAAGATGACGCCGCCCGAAGACGACGACGTCGCCCCTGTCTCTCTCCCCAATAGATCGACGATCGCGTCTCCACCTTTAATCCATCGACGCCTAAGGATTCAAAACGACACCGCCTACAAGTCGTCGCCGCCTACAACTCAAGTTGTCGTTTCTGTTCTCCACCTTCAACTGTTGCTTTCTCGCCGTCGGATCTACGGTCAGCCATCGTCGCCTTCCGCCTACAGCTGCTAAAACAAGGTTAGTTTTTTTAATTTTTAATTAGGTTAGTCTAATTGTTAATATTAACAGTTATATATGGTAATTAAATTTTAGGTTAGAATTATGTTAGATTAAGTTTGATTGAGGTTTGATTTAGGTTAGATTTGGTTTATTTAGGGTTTTGGTTAAATTTAGGTTAGATTTGATTTTGAATATGTTAGAATTGTTGGTTAGATTAGGTTTGATTAGGTTTGATTTATGTTAGATTTGGTTTGATTTTTTGGTTAGATTTAGGTTAGATTTGATGTTGAATATGTTTGAATTGTTGGTTAGATTTGATGAATATGTTTGAATTGTTGGTTAGATTAGGTTTGATTTATGTTAAATTTGGTTTGATTTTTGGTTAGATTTAGGTTAGATTTGATTTTGAATATGTTTGAATTGTTGATTAGATTTGATGAATATGTTTGAATTGTTGGTTAGATTAAGTTATATGTTATATGTTATATATTAGGTTGATTTGGTTAGATTAATGAATATTTGGTTTTATTCATGTTAAAAATTTGGTTTATATTGATTTTGATTTAGGTTATATTTTGGTTATATTAATGTATATTTTGGTTTGATAGATGTTGGATTAGGTTGGATATTCCATAAATGATTCATATTTGGTTATATTGAGTTTGATTTATGGATAATATGTTATATATTAAGTTTGATTTAGGTTAAATTTGATAAGAATTATGTAAGATAAATGTAAGCCTAATTAATTTAGATGAACTTACATAATAATAATGCGAGTTGTTTTCCATCTTATTAGAAAGATGGAAGTACCCGATAAAACTTGGATGACCTTACGTCGAGATTATCCAGATTACGAGGAATGGGTTGATAAATTCCTCGAGTTTGCAGTGAGTAGTACAAGACGACAAACAGTGAAATGTCCTTGCGTGAAATGCTTGAACACGACGTTTATAGAAATAGACGATGTGAAGACTTAACTCATCATTTATGGAATAAATGTTCATTATGAGTTCTGGTATTGTCATGGAGAAAATAGACTCACTACTAACGTGGTTAATGATAATGTCGTTGATGATGTCGATGACTTGGATGATGATGATGATGAAGATCAATCGGAGGATGTCGTGCCGGAATTCAACAATACGAGAACGTAGATGAATAATACAGTTAATGAAGAGGTCAATGAAGAACGTTATATGCACGATTTTATAAACGATATGTTCTTTAACGTTAATGATGTCCCGAACAACCATGAACCAGTCGAAGATGCGCAGAGATTTTATAAATTTCTTGATGATTCCAAACGACCATTGTATGAATGTTCTCGAATAACGAAATCATCAATACTATTGAATACTTCACATAAAGAATGTCGATCAATAGACAAATGCTTCGTTCGATATGTTGTTGCGTCTACTTAAAGATTACATATTATCGATGGACGCTCAATTGCCAAACTCCCACTACGAATGTAAAACTTCATTACAGATATCAGGCTTAAGTATGAGAAGATAGATGCATGTAAGAACAATTGTAGGCTATTTTGGAAGGACGACAAAAATGTAGAGTCTTGCAGAGTTTGCGGTCTTTCAAGATGGAAAGTCGACCAAACAAGTGGGGCAGTTCGAAAGAAGCAAAATGGGAAATTCATTCCAACTAAGGTGTTAAGATATTTCTCTCTAATACCAAGACTACAAAGACTATACATTTCCTCAAAAACGGCTCCAATGATGAAATGGCATAAGGAAGGAAGAGTTGATAGTGATACGTTGAGACATCTAACTGATTCATTAACTTGGAAAACGTTTGATGAAAATTATAAAGATTTTGCGTCGGAATCTCGAAACGTAAGACTAAGTTTATCAAGCGATGGGTTTCAACCATTTGCAAATGGGAAAAAGTCATATAGTGTTTGGTCGGTTATTCTCGTTCCTTATAATGTGTCACTCACTACTTGCATGCATTCTAGCAATTTCATTCTATCTATGTTAATTCCAGGTCCAAAGAGTCTGAGAGATGCAATTGACATATTTCTCCAGCCATTGATCGACGAGTTGACTGAACAATCGGCCTATTTTGTACATTTTGTAGGGAAAATCGAAAGTTAAATGGAAATCTTTTGGTTTTTCTTGAAAAGGAAAAACCGAGAGTTTTACATATACCTCTCGGGTTTATTTGAAAAGGAAAAACCGAGAATTATATGGAAAGCTTTCGATTTTTTATGAAAGGGGAAAACCAGAAGTTTTTCATATACCTCTCGGGTTTATTTGAAAAGGAAAAACCGAGAGTTATATGGAAAGCTTTTAGTTTTTCTTGAAAGGGGAAAACCGAAAATTCTTCATATACCTCTCGGATTTATTTAAAAAGGAAAAACCGAGAGTTGTATGAAAATATTTCGGTTTTTTTTAAAAGAAAAAATGAAAGTTTTTAATATAACTCTCGGATTTTTTAAAAGGAAAACCGAAAGTTAATTGGAAAAGTTTTGGTTTTTCTTCAAAAGGAAAAACTAAAAGTTAATTAGAAATCTCTCGGTTTTACTCTTGGGTATCTAAACCAAAAACTCTACGATATCTCTCGATAAATGCCCAATTATATTTACCGAAGGTGTCAATACCGAGGAATGGCGAGAGTCACCCAAACTTTTGGTATTAGGTCTATACCGAAAGATATAGGGTCATTACCGATTATCGAGAGTATTTACTCTCGGTTTTGACCCCTTTTTTTCAAACCCACCCTAACTCAAATTTCTGGTTCTGTCCCTATTCCCGCCAATAAAATCAAAATATTTAACTTCTCATTACTAAAATTAGGTTTATTTTTAATTAGAAATATGTTTGAAATTGTACATTGTTTTTTTCAATGAATTGCTGTTTATTTTTTTATTTGATCAATTGGTGACTTTTGTGAATGTCTAGTCATCTATCTCACTAATTTAATACTATGATCATGTATAGTTTATTTTCTGGGTATCAAGTAATATGCAGAATGTAACGTTTTAAATAGACATAAATTATTTATTATTTATTTTTATTTTTGATATATATGTTAAATTTAATTTGTTTAGAGAGAACATTAACTTTGAATTAAAATTTTAAAAGAATTGTTATGCCGAAATAGTGTGTGAGGGTATGAGGTTGAATATAATAATTTATTTGATCTTTAGTTTTTTTTTTATTTCATTAATGAAATTTTCTTTTATTTGTTTTGTTTGACTGTTTTTCTTAACAAATATGAAAAGAGAAGAAAAATTCTTATTCAATTATATATAATTTTAAAATGTTTTTAAAATTGTGTTGAAAATTTTTCTATTTTTATTTTATTTAACTTGTATCATAATGAATTAATTTTTATTTTTTTTGTAATTGTCAGCGTCAATATCATTTTCATTTAATCTTAAATGTAAAAGAAAATTGGATTCTATATAATAAGCATAACTATATATATTACCTTATATTCTTAATATTGTGTTTATAATATTCTTAATAATGTGCTTATAATAAGAGAAAAAAATAAAAAGAATGATAATTGTAATTTCACTTTAAGATATTGATGGATAGAAATATAATTAAAAAAGAAACCATGATGATAATTTGAAGTCGTGGAAGTAGCCTAACTTCTGTTTTGGACGGTTTTTTCACGAAACGAACGTGGACGAGGGAATGATATTGTGTCTTCGCCCGACCCGACCCGACCCGACTCGATCTCACTCTGAATCTAACACATCATTATAAACACAATTAAATATATAAAATCACTAATATATTTATTATTCATTATAAAATTTTAATATATTATAATATATATTATATAAAAAAATCTGTTTATATAATTTTATTTTATAATTTTTCAAAATAAAAATAGGACAAAAATAGTAGATGCATTCCCAATTACAAACTATCTATTACTTAAAAAAAATTCTTATCAATATTTTAGAATAATTAATAATTAACTTTGTTTTTTAGAATTTTTTTTATCTTTTTCAATGTCTCATTATAAGGAAATATTACCTATTTATATCCGTAATATTTAAATATATATATTGTATATATATTATCGGATATATTTATCTTAAAATGTGAGATTACTAAGGAAGTTCATTCATTTTGTCTAACAATCATGGAGCAACAGAATTGTCTTGTCGGAGTCTGCCCTCCCTAGTTTAATCGAACGAAACGTTACTGTTGGCAACATAATGATCTTTAGTTTTTTTTTAAAATTTCATTAATGGAATTTTCTTTTATTTGTTTTGTTTGACTGTTTTTATTAGCAAATAGAGAGAAGAAAAAATCTTATATAATTATATATAATTTTTCAAATTGTGTTGAAATTTTTTTTATTTGTGTTTTATTTAACTTGTATGATATTTAATTTTTATATTTATATTTTTAATTATCTGGATAAAAATATAGTACAATAAATGATAATTTGAAACTACCTCAATCTAGTTGGTCTGTTCGAACAATTTTTTTCACAAAATCGAACGAAGATAGAGCGAGGCCAGATCCGTGTCCCGATCTCACTTAATTCTGCCTCCATCATTATAAACATATTATAAACATAGTTAAATATATAATATTACAAATATATTTATTTATTCATTATATATTATAAGAGGGTAAATTTATTTATTTATAATAATATAAAATTTTAATATATTACAATATATAATATATTAAAAAATATTTTTATATATTTTTATTTTATAATTTTTTATATTTTTAAAAATATTTTATAAACTGGTTCTTGTTGAAATTTCTTTAAACATAACGGACTAGAATAATATTAAAAATATCTCCAAAATAAAAATAGTGCGAAATTAGTAAATGCTTTATCAGTTTCGCCAAATTGACATCTTACTAAAAAAGTATTAATCCACAAATTTATAATTAATTTTTTTTAGAATTTTGTTTTCTTTTTCAGATATCTCATTATGCCTGTATAACAAATATATATATATATATATTATAAATATAATAAATAAATATATATATATATATTATAAATATATAATAAATATATATATATATATTATAAATATAATATATATATATATATTATATTATATATTTACTTCGGTTTATAAATAGCAAATTTATGTTTTTTATTTATTGATTTTGTCTAAGAATCATGGAGCAACTCTACGCTACAAACAGTTTTCCTTTCAAAAAGTTACTTTTCCCACCTTAACAAGGGCAACAAAATAGTCTTGCCGGAGTCTGCCCTCTCTAGTTTGATCGAGCGCAACATTACTTTTCCTTACTTTTTCCGTATTAACAAATACCACAATTCTGACCACGATAGCGACGTCAACTACATAATTTCTTCTCCGAACACCAACTCCGACCACCGCCGTAACCGCCTTACCTTCGTCGACTATGAAAGTGATTACGCTGACGACGACGACAGTAGCTACGAAGAAGACGATGATAATGAAAGCGGCGAAGAAGAAGATGATAATAATAAAAGCGAAGAAGATGATAATAATAAGAGTGCCGAAAAAGCTGATGATGATGATAATGAAAGAGGCGAAGAAGATGAAGATGATGATAATGAAAGCGGAGAAGAAGATGATGAATTAAACGAGTCGTCGTCGTCGTCACATTGTGGGGTAATTGATTTCACTTCGGAGGAAGGTATAGCGATGTTGCCTGAATGGATGATGTTGAATCTGGGTATTGAGAAAGGTGATGAAATTGTTATTCGTAGCGTAAATCTGGAAAAAGGGAAGTATGTTAAATTGAACCCTTTGAATGAAAAATTTCTAAAGCTTCATAACCCTAAGGTGATTCTGGAAAAGACACTCAGGCAATTTGCTTGTTTGACTCCTGGTGATATAATACCAATAATGTATAACGATGTCAAGTACGATATTGAAGTCGTGGAAACTAATCCGTCCATCGGTATAAGTTATCGATACCGACTGCGAGATTGAATTCTCCCTGAATGAACCAGAACTAAAACCAGAATCTGTTAGAATTATTTCCAATATTTTGGTGCATTTATTATTTAATAATTGTATATTAGTTGTTATCATAATAAAGATTAAAGCCCAATTAAAGTGATCAAATACCATTTATTATTTCGTTGATGGGCCGAATAATAAATAGGTATATTAGGGCTAGGTCCCCAACCCATATAAATAGCCTACCTATTTGTTTCTCTCATCGAACAATAAGGTTTATGTTCATCTCTCAATAACACTAAAGAAGAAGAAGGGTTGGAAGACTTAAACCCTACCCACATCTGACATTCCGATCCAGGTCCAGATCTAGAACAAGAAGATCCACATTCAGATTCAGGTCCAGATTCAAGATCAAGAGAAGATCAAGAAGAAGAGAATAACGAAGAACGGCTTAATGAACCGTTCTGCATTCAAGATTCAGGTACGTGTCCGCAATTACAGTTTATCTCGATTTATCGACATAGAGTATACAGATTATAGACTTAAGGATTAAAGATTTAGACTAAAGAAACTAACAAGTGGTATCAGAGCCTCTCTATGTCGATTTATTGAGATTTAATAAGGATAAAGATAGATTGTTGAATTTGGTTAACAAGATTATGAATAACAATTAAATTTTCTGTATATTCACATTGAATAAACAGATTCAGAATAAGGAAATTGAATAAATTGAATTGAATGTTCATTTTAAGGATATGGAAGTTGAACAGGTTTAATTTTGTTTTATTTTTGTTTCTCATTTACGTCAAATAAGACTAAAGTGAGATAATTAAGAATAAGTTAATTCTATTATATATATATATATATATATTTATTTGAGGTTATATAATTGTTATTAATTAAAGAATATGAATAGACATTTATAAATGTTCTTGATCTAATATGTTTTTATTTACTGAATTATAAACAATAAATTATTTTGATGTATATGTTATAGTAAAGAATTAAAGACTCTAGACATCTAAACTATTTTTCAGAAATCATAAAGAATAAACGGTTTTAGAATCATAAAGAATAAAGAATAAAGAAGAAGATAATGGAAAAGTTTTATTTCAAGAATTGGATTTAATTATTAATTTGAAAATAATAATTCAAATTAATAACCTGAATTTAAGTCATAAGGTAAAGAAGTTGAATTTTTTTTTTTTTAAGAATTGGTCAAATTAATATCTATTTATTATTAATTAGATAATTAAAGAGATATTAATAAATATATTATATATATTTTGGTTATATATATATATATATATATATATATATATATATATATATATATATATATATATATATATATATATATATATATATATATATATATATATATATATATATATTTTGAGTAAGAATTAATTAAGAAAATTTGAATTTTAGAATAATAATTTATTATAAGGAATTCAGTTTTGGAATAATAATTAATTATTATAATTAATTTAAGGAATTAAAATAATAATAATAATATTTTAATTAGTTAAAGATTGAAGTAATATTTATTCTTGAAATAATTGTTATTGTATTAATACATTTATATATAAAATAAATAAAATATAGAATGAAATTCTGGAATTTTAATATATACCTATATTATAGGTTATGATTTGAGAATTAAGTAAAGAAAAATAGTTATCATGTTTATAATATTTTATAAATATTGATTACATTATATTTGTAATACATCTATTTAATTTATGACTATATTCAGAAATTAAGAAAAATTCAATTTATATAAATATATTCAGAAATTAAGAAAAGACAATAATAAATAATAATAATTTATAATTAAAGAATAAATAAATATCAATAACTTATTTATCAAGAATTAAGTTATTTATCAAGAATTAAGGAAATCAATTAACCTAATAATTTAGAATTTTGGGTAATCTGTGTAATTGATTATTTAATTGTTTATTATTATTATTATATTTGGATGAATAATCAATCATGTTATATTACACATTCGAATATATATACATATTTCGGTCTTTATGTATATATTGTGTTGATTGATATTAAGAAATAATTGAGTGATTAGTAAAATCACAATTATTTGTTTTGTGTAACACATATGGAATTTATGCAATTTTGATACATAAAACAACATTCAGATTTTCGGTATTAATAACACATTCAAAATTTGGTATAATTTTAGACCCACTTAAATTTGTAATTATGCGGTTGTTAATCGGCCCAAAGGAAGATTAATAATTGGTCGGATTGCAAATTTAAATAATGTACAAATTATAAATTTATAGAACATATTTGTTTTATAAGATTAAGACGGTTGTGTTTGTAACTATGCGATTATTAATCGGACAAAAGGAAGTTTAATTATTGGTCGAGTTACACACTTAAAGTATGTACATAATTTATTAATTTATTAAATCAATTAATTGAAGCAACATCCTACCAAAGTAGGCTCTCTTGTGAAGGTTAATATGTTTTATAAATTAAGAAGGTAGTGTGTATGTATTTCATACGGTTATTTAATCAGACCAAAGGAAGATAAATAATTGGTCAGAATAACATTATGCACATGTGGTAATAAATATGTAACAATTATTCGGTGGGCCATGTGAATAATTGGAATATCCAAAGATAACCAATTATTTGACAGGACTTATTGTTAATATTTGATTACTACAAAAGAGTACCGTTTGCAAGTTAATATTTAATGTCCAAAGACTAAATATTAATGTTGCGTTTGGTATCTTATGATGAGACGTACCATTATTTTGAATTTATGTGATTATTAAAATTTTGTGAGTATGGTTGTTCATTTGTTTTGTTATCTAATCAAGTTAACACTTCTGCTTATACGAATTATTTTTTTGTCAACATCTTAAGTTCATTTTATATGATATAATTTTTAAGACATATTTAGAATTTTTTGTATTTTTAAGAATTATATCTAAAATGGTTAAAATTGCTAAGGGTATTATTAGAATAAAGATTTCATAAATAATATATGTTTTATTTTGTTTCAAAAGTAATGTATTAAAGTCAGAGTTACAATAATGTATTCTCATGCATCTAATTTGGATTTTCTTATTTACACTTAAGTTAATTGATGTGAATTGTAGTTGTCGAAAGGGAGACATAGTCTCTATATGAACTCACATCAATTGTGTGCAAGAAAAATAAAAGATTGAAACAAAAATAACATAAATAGTGTTCACTTAGCAAATACCTTAATACATAATAAAGAGATGAAGTTGTAAGAATTGCAGATATTGCACTTATAAGAAAATTACTAAAGAAAGTGGTGCATAAAAGAATACATATTATAGTTTGTTTTGTTTGTTCTAAGAGTAATTTAACTTCAGTACTCATACACATTTGATGGTAACTTCAGTATTACTAAAGTAAATGTGTTGATGTACGGTTGAGTTAATTGTCAAAAGTCAATTGATGGTGAAAGAAACATCGGCGTGGGCATTGACAATTCATATTAAAGATGAAGAAATAAAGAACTACTTTAGATACTTTTTTATTTGGAAACAAACATTTATGGAATATCTTCATGTAATTGATTCATTTGGAAGGAAGAGTTAAGAATTACAACTTATATATGGAATAAAGATTCAACTAAAACAACTAGTAAATTCTTTTGGGGTTGTCCAGTTAAGGTCAGGCCTTATAGGTGTAAAGAAAATAAACTAGACTAAAGAATTTATCAGATGTTAATTATTGGATATTCTAAAAGATCTAGAGACAAATTTAGTCTCATAAGTACTTCAAGATTAGCCTTGAAAATAAATATATACATAAGACTCCTTAAACAAGAGTCTAATGTATTCTCTAGATGATATGAATCAAGAAATTAAGAATATTTATGATGTTGGACAAATACTTGAAGGATCCTGGTTTGGATCATTAAGAAAGCAACCAAACAACTAATGTGATATTTTAAGAACAAAACATTACATACTGTTAGATAAATTCATACCGGTTCAAATAAACCTAACTTAAACAAACCTCCTACGCAGGAACAAGGAACCGGACCGGATGAACAAAAGAAAACCAACTGAAGAAACCGAACCGGTCAAGCTACCAAACCGATCAAGAATATTCGGTACGCGACCGAACAGAGGAAGGATCGGCCAAAGCCTAAAAGCCAGATCCATCAAATAGCCGATCAACCCTCAAGACAAACATAACCGGAATAAGCCCGGTCACTTCACTATCAAAAGATATTCGGCCAAGTCAAGAGGCCGACCTGCACAAGAAGACACTTTGGGTATCTGTTGAGAATGATACCAAAGGAACAGACTGAATACTTCCATATCCATGCAAGTCTGAGGAAAGACTGTAGGCTGCAGAAAACAGTACTACCGGATCTTTCCACTTCGGGATAAGCCAGAAAGGAAATCTTCAAAGTACAGACAACTGTCCAAGCAGACAGTGCCTACATTGAGTAAAAGACAAACCCGGCAGGTTTGCTTTACAGACCGGCAGGTCTGAAACAGGATGCCAGGTCTGAGATTGACCGTCAGGTCTGAGGAGAAGACCGCAGGTCTGAGACACTGAATCACTGCATCTCTGATCAGCCAATCAGATTCAAGGCTTTGAAATATGACCGTTGGCATATTTCACCTATAAAAGGAGGCAGTTGCAGAAGAGTAAATGTGGGACAAAAAGCAGATATTGAGCAGTTACTAAGTAAGACAAACATTAAGTGCATTTACTACAAGTGATAACAGTGTGGTATTCTAAGAAAGCCTAAGTGCTAAATTCTAAGTGTGTGCTACAATTTCAGTGTGAATTGTAAGAGTGTTATCGAGCAGGAAATAAGTCTCGATCGAATTGTATTTGTATTCCTTAGTGAATATCCTTCTCGCGGTTTCGAGAGGAAGGGGTGACGTAGGAGTTTTTATCTCCGAACATCCATAAACTCTGTCTTGTTATTTACTTTCTGCTGGTTTCCTTACATAACCGACTAACTTAACCATACCGCCCCAAACCGACTCCATACTGACCATACCGAAATCCAGATAACCGAAACCGACCCACCATCTCCAAATCTCCATCATCCGAAACCGACTCCGCCTATCATACACGTGTACCGCTTCAACTTGAAAGCAAACCTCTTCCGCGCTTGAACCTAGTTCAAGGGTTTGTGACAGGTTGTGTAGTATTGAAACCCCGGTGTTAATCTCTAACAGGATTAATCACCACCCTACGAGTGAGAACCGCTAACCGGTTCAACCCCCGGTCCACCAGCGGCGACCTAGATCCTAACAATTGGTATCAGAGCTGATTGATGACCGAATAACTGAACACAACGTATCTAAGCTTCAACCGCTCAAGGATAGATGCGAGACCGTTTTCGATTCGGCCATGCAGTTCGCCGATGTGACAAAGAACGTTGTGGATTACCATCAAACGCGCCTGGAGCAACTTAGCACCGGACTATGGGAAGAGGCCGGTGAGCGAGAAAATTGTGCTCATCATATTTTAGCTCTGGAGAGTCTCACTTCGAAATTACAGAAGGATTTCGAACGGGTTGATCCGACAATTGAACGAGTCTCGGTACTGGAAAAGAAAAACGATGATCTCGTGGCCGAAGTAAAGGCACTAACTGAGCAGATGGCCGAAATTCTGAAGGCCAAGGAAAACGCAGATGCCGCGGCCATAGAGGCCGATGCTCTAGTTGCAAAGAGGGTCCAAGAAAGGCTGGACGCCGAAGCCAGCAAGGACAAAGAGCCGCAGCGAGTATCTCAGATGACCGACGAAGAAATAGAGGCCGAAAGAGCAAGAAGGGGCGAGGCCTTATTCCCAGGATATGCTGAGAAAGCGGCCAGACTGGCTGCGGACGATGCCGCACGACTGGAACGGGAAGCACGAAGGCTGGCCGACTTTGCAAAGGAAAATGAGAAAAAGAAGAAGGCAGCCGCTTCCGTTTCAGCACCAGCAACTTCCGTTTCAGCACCGGCAGCCTCAGCTTCGGCATCAAAGAAAAGAAAGAGGCCGGCTAGTAAGAAAGTTCGAATTCTCGAGACGCTCAACACGATCTCTGAACCGGCAGAAACGGGCCCCTCGCAGCAAGCCGACCTAATCGAGGAGGAAGTCGTAGAACAGTTGCGGTCCCGATCAAAAAGGCCACGATCTTCCCAGCCGCAACCGCCACCACCACCGAAGAGAAAGAAGAGTGCCTACGAATTCACGGACTCAGAATAGGGACTATCCTTCTTTTTCTTACTTACCTTAGTATTTTTGCTTAGTACTTTCCGGTTATCTATGAATATATAAAGTTATTTTTGAATACCGGCCTTATTTTGCATTTCTACATGATTTTGATAATTTTAAATAAAATAATCAAAAAGGGAGAAATTGTTAGATAAAAGATAGAGATTCATCCAAAACCCCTCCCCCAAAATTTTTCGAAAAATTCTCTAACTCTTTTTCAAAATCGGCCAAACAAAACAACCGGCCTACGGTTGCAAACTTACATAATTTTGATAATTTTAAATAAAATAATCAAAAAGGGAGAAATTGTTAGATAAATTCATACCGGTTCAAATAAACCTAACTTAAACAAACCTCCTACGCAGGAACAAGGAACCGGACCGGATGAACAAAAGAAAACCAACTGAAGAAACCGAACCGGTCAAGCTACCAAACCGATCAAGAATATTCGGTACGCGACCGAACAGAGGAAGGATCGGCCAAAGCCTAAAAGCCAGATCCATCAAATAGCCGATCAACCCTCAAGACAAACATAACCGGAATAAGCCCGGTCACTTCACTATCAAAAGATATTCGGCCAAGTCAAGAGGCCGACCTGCACAAGAAGACACTTTGGGTATCTGTTGAGAATGATACCAAAGGAACAGACTGAATACTTCCATATCCATGCAAGTCTGAGGAAAGACTGTAGGCTGCAGAAAACAGTACTACCGGATCTTTCCACTTCGGGATAAGCCAGAAAGGAAATCTTCAAAGTACAGACAACTGTCCAAGCAGACAGTGCCTACATTGAGTAAAAGACAAACCCAGCAGGTTTGCTTTACAGACCGGCAGGTCTGAAACAGGATGCCAGGTCTGAGATTGACCGTCAGGTCTGAGGAGAAGACCGCAGGTCTGAGACACTGAATCACTGCATCTCTGATCAGCCAATCAGATTCAAGGCTTTGAAATATGACCGTTGGCATATTTCACCTATAAAAGGAGGCAGTTGCAGAAGAGTAAATGTGGGACAAAAAGCAGATATTGAGCAGTTACTAAGTAAGACAAACATTAAGTGCATTTACTACAAGTGATAACAGTGTGGTATTCTAAGAAAGCCTAAGTGCTAAATTCTAAGTGTGTGCTACAATTTCAGTGTGAATTGTAAGAGTGTTATCGAGCAGGAAATAAGTCTCGATCGAATTGTATTTGTATTCCTTAGTGAATATCCTTCTCGCGGTTTCGAGAGGAAGGGGTGACGTAGGAGTTTTTATCTCCGAACATCCATAAACTCTGTCTTGTTATTTACTTTCTGCTGGTTTCCTTACATAACCGACTAACTTAACCATACCGCCCCAAACCGACTCCATACTGACCATACCGAAATCCAGATAACCGAAACCGACCCACCATCTCCAAATCTCCATCATCCGAAACCGACTCCGCCTATCATACACGTGTACCGCTTTAACTTGAAAGCAAACCTCTTCCGCGCTTGAACCTAGTTCAAGGGTTTGTGACAGGTTGTGTAGTATTGAAACCCCGGTGTTAATCTCTAACAGGATTAATCACCACCCTACGAGTGAGAACCGCTAACCGGTTCAACCCCCGGTCCACCAGCGGCGACCTAGATCCTAACACATACTCATATAGTGAAATCGAATCGGATAGAGATCATTTGGTATATTGATTCGAATTTTGTTGGATACTAAAACAGTCGAAAATTCGTGCCACATCATTTTAGTTTAAAGAATTAATTTTTGGAAGAGTGTTAAGTAGACACTCGAATTATTTCAAGTTGATGGCAGAATTTATTAGGTGTTTTGTGGCATCCAATTAAAGAATCCGACTGCAAAATTTTGTCACGGGGTTGCAAATTATGAATGATATAGAAAGACCACTAAAGATATTACGTGACAATAATTTGCAGTTCTTTTACTTTAAGAGTAATATGAGTTCGATTAAGTCGAACTATTTGGAAAATAAAGAATTCATAATGTTTACTTATCTATTGAGCATATTTGGACAAACTCTAAAATTACAGACCAGTTCTCTAAATATTTGCTATCTGAGGTCTTTCATGAACATATTGTTCATATGGATATTGCATATTTAGATGATATACAGTTTTAGTGGGAGTTTGTATTGTGATGCTTGCATAGATAAAATTTGGAATTTATGTGCACATTAAAAAATCAGTTTCTAAAGAAATTAAAGATTTAGTTTTTAAAGAAATCAATATTATAAAGTTATTCAGATTGATCTCTATAAGGAATAAATGAGGACCAGTTGGTATTAGACATGTTAAAGATCACACTACATGTTAATCCACACTACACACCCATGTTTAATCTATGTTATTTGATTGTATTGACATATGTGACTATTGAGGGTTTAGTTACAAACTAATGTAACAAAAATCGCTTTAATCCTATGTTGATATAATTGATGGACGAGATTGATATAGATGTATTTGGAAATGATAACAATATTTTGAGCTCTTAAGGTTATAATATACAATTGAAGGAAATATTATATGACCCAAGTGGGAGATTGTTGGAATTATTTCCAATATTTGGGTGCATATGTTATTTAATAATTGTATATTAGTTGTTATCATAATAAAGATTAAAGCCCAATTAAAGTGATCTATTAAAGTATAAAGATTATGGGGCTTATTTAGACATCTATAATAAATGTAGGGATATATTTGTGTAGAAGCAGAAATACCATTTATTATTTCGTTGATGGCCAAATAATAAATGGGTATATTAGGGCTAGGTCCCCAACCCATATAAATAGTCTACCTATTTGTTTCTCTCATCGAACAATAAGGTTTATGTTCATCTCTCAAGAACACTAAATAAGAAGACTATCGATATAGGGTTAGACTTAAACCCTACCCACATCTGACATTTCGATCCAGGTCCAGATCTAGAACAGGAAGATCCACATTCAGATTCAGGTCCAGATTCAAGATCAAGAGAAGATCAAGAAGAAGAGAATAACGAAGAACGGCTTAATGAATCGTTCTGCATTAGAGATCCAGGTACGTTTCCGCAATTACAGTTTATCTCGATTTATCGACATAGAGTATACAGATTATAGACTTAAGGATTAAAGATTTAGACTAAAGAAATTAACAGAATCTAGACCGGTAATAGCGGATTGTGGAAAGAAGAAGATGGAGGAGGATGTGAATATTTTTACACCATTCTCTGGGAAAGCGATGAGGTTGGACGAGGGTGGTGTAAAGGATGTTGAATCGGAAGGAGATGGCTTTGGGAAGAGATATATGGTGAATGTTGTGATTGGTTTGCTGCCGTGGTGGTAAAGCAATCGGAAGTTAAGGAGGCCAAAGAGAAGAAGAAGTTTCTAGCTTTTAGTGGGAAGAAATAAACATTGAGTTAACTTTATTATTCATCTATAATAAATTAGATGATCTCATATACTTTCTTTTACAAGTTTTGCACTAATTCTTGATTCCTGGATTAAAAAGATTGTTGATTTTTTTTTTTAAGTTTTTATATATATTTTTTTGATAAAAATTAATATAAATATTAATTGTTGTTTAGAATAAATGTGATTAGTGTCTAAGATCCAATTATCATAATTTTTTTAAGGTAAATATTTTAAATTTTTAAATAACAAGGGTTAAAAGTAAAATAAGTTAGATAAAAGGAGAATTTTTACCAAATTTTTTGAGTTATAGTTTTCGGTTTAGGTTGTTTTTTACAAATAATATTAGGAGAGTAACTCTTTATTTAAAAAAATTAAACATAATTCTAAATTTAATAAAAAAATATTCATATAAAAGATTAGTTCTATTAACAATGTTATTCTAATTAACAAAATTAAATACCAAAAATTATATTCACCCACCACACGCATATTATATTATATTATTAGATTTTTTAACAAAGTATTATGAATTATTTTGAAAAGGTTTAACAAAAATATTTAAGACAAATAAAATTTAACTAAACTGTTGATCAACATGATTATTAAGAAATTTATCTACATAATTTAATTACAAACAAGTTGAAATCATTGAAATATTCAAGAGATTAGCTAACTAGAGAAATTGATGGAGAAAATTTAACAACTTTTGTATTATAATTTCTTTT
>NW_025919388.1:0-22313 GCF_907164915.1 Impatiens glandulifera
AGACGACCTCTCGAGAGTCGATGGTATCCACTTCCATGTTGTTGCCTTGGTTTTCTGACATTTTCAGAAGAAATCCTTGTAGAATAGAAGAAATCTCTAGGGTTTCAACGTTGAATATTTGATTATCGCCGGGAGATAGAGAGAGAAGAATATGAACAGTTACTTATGAAAATGATGTAGAGTGGGATTGTAGCGGGAAATTGAAATTATAACAATAAGTAATTGAAGCGAAGAAATATTCGTCCTATATCGTATCCTCGTAAAAAAATTCATAAATTATTTTAAATATCAAAATAATTATTTGAAGCGAAGATTTATGCGCCACATGTAAATTCCCTCATTAAGTGTATTTATATGAGAGGTAATCGGTCTTCTCATGGGAGGGAAGGAGGTTTTACATGAACGTCTGGTTAAACATAATTGAAGCGAAGATTTATTCGCTTTAAAAGTATCATCGTTAATTTAATATTGAATATTTTTAAAATAATAAATTATGTAATTTAAGCGAATATTTCTTCGATGCAAATCATTTCCTGTGAAATAAAAATTTAAAAAAAATTATAACTAAAATGAGGTAATCGAAGCGAATATTTTTTCGCTTCATATTATTTGAATTAAATTTAATTGATATTTAATAATGCCAATCGTTTGCTAGTAACAATTAATAAAAAATGGTGAAGTAATTGAAGCGAAGATTTGTTCGGTTGCGGCATGTGATTTTTAATAAATTGAATGAATATTTAATAAACCGAAATATAAATTCAATGTAATTTTGGTCTTTACATACAAGGGTAAGTGTATTTACATGACAGGCAAGCGGTCTTCTCAAGGGTGGGTTGGGGGGTTTACATGAGGTTTTTATTAAAATTAATTGAAGCGAATAATTCTTCGCTCCTGACCGTCTCCACGCAAAAAAATTAATAAAAAAACAAAAAAAAATAAGAACGAATTAATTGAAGCGAATATTTGTTCGCTGCATGTCATTTTTAATAAATTGAATTAATATTTAATAAACGGAAATATAAAATTCATGTCATTTTGGTCTTTACATACACGGGTAAGTGTATTTACATGAAAAACAAGCGGTCTTCTCATGGGTGGGTATGGGGGGTTTACATGAGGGTCAGGGCTCATGGGTGTAGAAATCTTCGCTCCCTTCGCTTCTCACCCTTCCCTCTGACATGGTGCCTGGAGCGAAGATATCTTATCCGGATCATATGAATATTATATTATTTCCTGGCGTTAACAGGCCCTTCCGTTAACGGCGTCTGGTGTGAACCCAGAATGAAACCCGAATTCCGGATTCTCACTCCCTCCGTCTCCTACCCAGATTGATTTATTAATATAATAATAATGCTGCAATTTGATTGGTCCGCAATAGTGGAACACGAGAATCGATAGCAGAAGATCTGGATTGCCAAAGTTGGTCCATAAAATCTATTCAAGTGATCTAAAGGAAGTTACACATGATAATGTGGCTTTAGTGATAAATTCTCGACAATCGATTTCAAGATATTTGAAAGAGTGCGCATGACTATGCGGCTTGCAACAAAAAATTCTCGATGATTAATTTTAAACATTTGGGAAGTGAGCATGACAATGTAACTTATGTGACGGATTCTCGACAATCATTTCGAGACATTTGGAAAGTGCGCATGACAATGCGGCTTACAATGATAAATTCTCGATAATCGGTTTCGAGACATTTAGGAAAGTGCGCATGACAATGCGACTTACAACGATGAATTCTCGACAATTGACTTCGAGACATTTGGAAAGTGTGCATGACTATGTGACTTACAACGATAAATTCTCAACAATCGATTCGAGACATTTGAAAAGTGTGTATAACAATGCGGCTTACAACGACGAATTCTCGACAATCGATTTCTAGACATTTTAGAAATGCGCATGACTATGCGTCATACAACGATAAATTTTCGACAATCGATTCGAGATATTTGGAAAGTACGCATGACAGTGCAACTTACAACGACGAATTCTTGATAATCGACATCGATACATTTGGGAAATGCGCATGACTATGCGACTTACAATGATAAATTCTCGACAATTGATTCGAGACATTTCAAAAATGCGCATGATTATGCGACTTACAACGATAAATTCTCAATAATTGATTCGAGACATTTGGAAAATGTGCATGATAATGCGGCTTACAATGAAGAATTCTCAACAATCGACTTCGAGACATTCTAAAAAGTGCACATGAAAATGCAGCTTACAATGACAAATTCTCGACAATCGACTTCGAGACATCCTAGAAAGCGCACATCACTAGTAAAAAAGGTTAAATGGCGACCATCTCCATCGATTGATTGTAACACCAATCGATATTATTAGAATAATATCGATTGATTATAATACCAATCGGTATTATTAGAATAATATCGATTGGTGTTACAATCAATCAGTATTATTCTAAAATACCGATGGTATTATAACCAATTGGTAAAAGCCCATTAATAATATCGATTGGTTATAATATTAATCGGTATAGCTCTAAAATATCAAGGAAAAATGAGCGGCAATCTTTAACCCACGTGAGGCTCCAACTTGGGTTTGTGGGCATAACATCTTTATAAATATGTTTAGTTGATAGACTATTTATAAATGTTTTAAAATTGTAGGTTAAATGACAATCTCTATCTCCTTCACTCACTCACAATTATTTTGCAGCAGTTAGCTGTGCACACCTCAATCTATTTTCTCTCTTTTCTTAACTCTTGATATTCAGAACTTGTCCTTCCTTTTCTGGAATCTTAAAGTGGAAGAATAGTTCATTTCACGCATTTCCTGCCCGATCAGCTCATTGACCTGTATTTGTTTCCGTAGAATGAAATCTTTTCAGACAGTTGTAGATGATTTTTTTCTTCGAAACTTCATAATTTGTTTATTAAAAAATTCATAAAGAGGTGACCTTAAATTCTAGAATGCCTTAAAAACTTAAAAATCTAGTCCATCCTGAAAGAAGGTTGGTAACCTAAACATATGGGAAGTAAAAGAGCTACAAATGTAAATATTATTTAGGAAGATCGTGTTATGTAGAATAACCTTGCCTCCAAGTTGTAGATTTTATGTAGCGTTTGTGAGTTTTTAGGGAGATAACTGTATACAGACAATGAGTATGACTTTTCTTATTAAAATTAAATGATCCTATAATTTACAATACAATAATGAGAAGAAAAAGTAGGGATAGTGGACGGTTAAATAATTGTCCTATTATCACACTAAAATTATAATAATTATAATAATATTCACACTTCTCTTCAAATTTTCAAATGTCTTAACTTGATACACAAGTTTTCAAATTATAATAGTAGTTTGCATCCTAACTTGGTACACAAGTTTTCAAGTGTCTCTTCGGTAATAATTTGAAATTGGGTTGAAATGTATAGAAGAGTTCAACATCATATTGTTCTTTCAGAAACGAAGTATTTATCCATTTTAATGTGCTTTGTTTATCATGGTCCTTGATAATATTAGTAGTCGCAAGATTGTCCCTATAGAGTTTTAATTCCGGTGTTATCAGTAATCCCAATTTCTTTCAAAATTTTGAGAGCCTATATATACTCTCGCATAATCTAAGAGTGAGTCAACACCACATCAGAACATAACTAATTATTTGTCGCTTCTCCATCTTACGAGAATTGAAACTCCTGTCCAAAGACTATGGTGGGTTATAGCCCGATTGAGGTGTCTAAACCCAGTTCAATTATTCTATTTTTTTAGTCAGATTGAGGAGTGCTAGCATAAATATTTATTTGTGTAATTGGTTACTTGAATTCTCCTTATTTTTACTTTAATCATGAAGTCGAGGGTTCAAGTCTTGTCATTGCTAGTTTTTGACATATACTTTTATATTTTCTAAACATTTTTGAAATAGGCAATTTCTTTGATCTATACACTATAACTTTTACTATAAGAGTTGTCATTGCTAGTAATAAATATGTATTCAACATTCTCAACCAACTTTTACTATAAGATGGAAGATGCACATTTTACTAAATGTAAAGTATAACTTTTACTATAAGATGGAAGATGCACATTTTACTAAATGTAAAGTATAGCTCAACAAACTTCATGGATGGAAGCTTCATTTAGTTGAAGATGGAATTGGACTATACTTTATTTCATTTCTGTATTCACCTTGTTTAATTACCTTACTTCATCTCAACAAATAATTTCTAATTATTTATTTGTACACTATATAACTAAGTTTAAGTAATAACAATGTGTTTTATAAAATCTATCTTTTATAACTCAATAATGCTTTACATTAATTTGGTGAGAAATTGAACTATGATTCATAAACAATCATGAAAGGTTTCATAATATGAGAAATTGAACTATGATTCATAAACAATCATGAAAGGTTTCATAATATTTTTATCATTTTCAGAATTATGTTGACGATTTGTAGAGACTGAAAAAGCACATCATTATCACTTAATTGACATATTGATTCGTCTTGTTTTACCGTTCCATGTTTCTACTGCAACAACGAAATGATCATTCTCAGTTACAAAACTTCTTAAAACATCTTTACGTAATAAGATGGAAGAATAATTCTTGATAGATTATATGATTATCTACATTGAAAGAGAGTTTACTACAATGATAGATATCGATTCAATATTCGATAAGTTTTATTCAATGAAAAATCGCAGGATACAACTTCAGTAGTTCGATTCAGAATCTACAATTTCATTTTTCTAGGTGATTTTATAAATTTTCATAGCATATATATATATATTATAGTTACATATATTATTTCTTTTATAATTTTTTTTAAACATGTCAGCCCTATATGGTTTTTATTTCTGGCTACGTCCCTATACATCACTATAAACTGACATCTCGATTCTTAGTTTGTAGAAACATTTGCCACCCTTAATGTACCTCAAGATTCAATAAATGATGAATTTCAGAAGGACCGATGGTTCATGAATTGACTAACTACACTAATAGAAAAACCATTGTCAGATCGTGTTAGATCGTGTGTGAGACAAATATATAAGAGGACCCACTAGTCGTTGGTATATCTCTTATGAACTAATATATAATTATTTATAGATTCAATCTCTTGTTGTAGGGATTCATAGGAGTTTCAATGTCTCAGTTGGTTGGTATCTAAAGAGTATTTCATTGGGACATGAAAATACATTTAGATGATTGAGATATTTACATACCAATGAAGAAATTTGGATGTCCATGATCTTTTATACCAATGAAGAACTTGGGATGACCATGATCTTTTGTTTGAATTATTGTGATAACATATTTGTCAAATCTATCAGTTTTATCTTATCATCAACTAACAAATAATACTATCAACATATACAATTAGAATTGTTATTTTCTTATCAAAGTTTATTGAACATGGTATGATTGTCTTAACTTTAAAAGTATCAGGAATTTATGACTGATTTTATGAACTTATCAAACCATCGCATGCGGGTTTTTTATGTCATATAATGATTTGTGAAGTCTACAAATTTTAGTTTCTCCTGACTCAGAGCTCAAACTCGATAGAATATCCATATATACATAGTCTTCCAAATCTCTACAAGAAAGATATTTTTAATATCTAGTTGATACAATGACTAACCTTTGCAAGATGTTAAAGACAATAAGATTGTGGTGGTATTTAGTATCGCTACGGGAACAAACGTCTCTTGATAGTATATACCATACGATTGAGAGAACCATTTTGCTACACATCATGCTTTGAATCGTTCAACTGTCCCATCGTCATTGTTTTTCACTTTGAAAACACTTACATCCAATTTCCTTTTTACTAGATGGAAAATCACAAACGAACTAAATTCCATTTAATATAGCTTATTTCGACATTAGTATAAATTTGTATATTATCGTGAGTGGAAAGACAAGCTCGATAATGAGGTGATAGCCTTTCATATGAGAAAATGTTATTGATTGGATGTTGCATACAAGTTCTCATCCCTTTTCTCAAAGCAATAGGAAAATCAATAAAATTATCATCAATAAACTAGGATTAGGATTATGTTAAATGTTGGAATTATACTAATTCCATTAATTAAATGGAAATGTTATTTGGGCTAATGAAATTCACACCAAATTCAAATGTGAATTAAGTGTGAAATTAATCCAAATGAAATTCACATGAAATTTAAATGTGAATTAAAGTGAAATTAATCCAAATGAAATTCACATGAAATTCAAATGTGAATTGAAGTAAAATTAATCCAAATGAAATTCACATGAAATTCAAATGTGAATTAAGATAAAATTTCATCCAAATGAAATTCACATCAAATTCATTGTAAATTAAATTTGTTAATTGTTACAATTAACATTAATGCCTTGAATGAGGTAATTAACAAATGATGTTAATTGCTATTGTAACTACAAAATACTTATTGTTGGATGTAACTTGCAAAGATAATGAAAAGGCAAGCAAGGATAACCGTTGGATGAATGGATGATGGATTAGTGGCCTTTGGATTAAAAAATTGATTATGAGGTTAATTTTCAACTATAAATATCCCCTCACCTTGATTCCTCTCCACACATTATCTTATCACTTCTCACTCTAGAATTCTAAAGTCTTTCCTTATTCTTGTGAGTATTCTTGTGAGTGTTCTTGTGAGTGTTCTTCGAGTTTCTTGACTCGACCATTTTTGTGCAAAACTCGGTGATTGTTATTCAAGTACTTTTGTCTAGTTCGCTGTTGTAGTGGTTTTTTTGTGCTAAATCATTGCAGGTTCCGTTGTACCCTGGGAAGCAGCCACCGACGAAACTCTCCAGCACAAATGGGAGACGGTGAAACTGTTTTAAGGGAACTGTGAATCCAAAGGACTCGGAGCAAACGAGAAGATTTTTCTTCATCTTTTAAATAATCTGTTGTATTTGTTTTATTATTATTGTATTATTTTCATATAGTATTTACATGTAATTTTTATAAGATAAGATTACCAACAATCTTAAAACAGTATCAAATATTACTTATCTTAGATTCTTACACGTTTCTAGTTTTGTTTCAGAAATGACTACCGAAACATCTACTTCTAACATGAGGATGCCGGTTCCAGCTAACCATCTGGATAAGCCAGAAAAGTTTGATGGCTCAAACTTTAAGAGATGACAGCAGAAGATGTTCTTCTACCTCACGACTCTAAGTCTTGTGCGATTCCTCACGGAGGATCCTCCCAATCCCAAAATCGATGAGCCAAACGTGGCTTCATCGTCGGATGCAAACGTGCATCCGAAAGTTGATGTGCAAGCGGCTTCGGCCATTGATGCTTGGCACGATTCAGATTTCTTATGTAGAAATTACGTGCTGAATGGCTTATTAGATTCATTGTACAATGTGTACAGTGAAAAGAATACGGCTAAAAAACTATGGCAATCTCTTGAACGTAAGTACAAAACAGAAGATGCGGGTGCAAAAATGTTTATGGTCGGTCGATTTTTGGACTACAAAATGGTAGATTCAAAACCGTTCATTAAACAAGTTCAAGAGATCCAAGTTATTTTGCACGAATTTGGGAGAAACTTTCCAAGTGACTGCTATTATTGAGAAGTTGCCACCGTTTTGGAACGATTTCAAGAACTACCTTAAGCACAAACGAAAGGAGATGAACGTAGAAGAATTGGTGATTCATCTACGCATTGAAGAGGAAAAGCGCCTTCAAAAATACTTTAGTCAACATGTGGCTAAAGCAAATGTGGTTGAGCATGGTAAAGACAAGAAGAAACAAAATTCTTTGGTCAAAAACCAGAATCTTAATCATAAAGGAGAAATTTCTAAGAAGTTCACGGGAAAGTGTTTCAATTGCAATGGCATGGGCCATAGATCTTCCGATTGCAAGAAGCCGAGAAGAGTTCGAGAGGCTAACTTGACTCAAGGATTATCAGACATGGATATATGTGCGATGATATTTGAGGTTAACTTGCTGGGGTCTAATCCACGAGAGTGGTGGGTTGACCCAGGAGGTACAAGACATGATTCCTCCAATAAAGAAGTATTTTCAAGCCTCCAAGAAGTGAAGAATGGTGAAAAGCTGTTCATGGGGAATTTTGCCACTTCTGACATACAAGGTGAAGGAAAAGTGGTATTAAGGTTGTCTTCAGAGAAAGATTTAACATTGACTAATGTGTTGTATGTTCCAGAGATTCGGAAAAATTTGATATCCGGATGTCTTCTAAGTAAGCATGGTTTTAGAATTGTGATTGAGTCGGATAAAATTATTTTATCCAAAAGTGGAATGTTTGTAGGTAGAGGTTATGCTACTGATGGGATTTTTAAACTCAATGTAATGGCAGTTAAGCCAAATATGAATGAAAAGAATAACTCTTCTATTAATCTGTTGGAGTCTTTCATTTTATGGCATGGTAGACTAGGTCATATTAATTATGATTCGATGCATCGATTAATAAAACTGAAGAGTATACCTACATTCGAAATTAATAAGAAACACAAGTGTGAAATTTGCGTTGAAGTGAAATTGACGAGATCATCCTTTCAAAACGTTGAAAGAAGTAATAGACCACTTGATTTAATTCATACAGATGTGTGTGATTTAAAAGGAACACCAACACGTGGTGGAGGAAAATACTTCATTACTTTATTGATGATAACACAAAATATGGTTATGTGTATATTCTTAAAAGTAAAGATGAAGCCATAGAGAAATTTACTCTCTATAAAAATGAGGTTGAAAACCAACTTGGTAAAAAGATCAAGGTGTTAAGAAGTGATAAAGGAGGTGAATATGAATCACCTTTTGCCGAGTTATGTGCTCTACATGGTATAATCCATGAGACAACAACACCTTATTCTCCTCAGCAAAATGGTACGGCTGAGAGGAAAAATATAACATTAAAAGAAATGATGAATTCATTTCTATTAAGTTCTGGTCTACCACAGAACATGTGGGGAGAAGCTATTTTGACAGCTAATTACCTTTTAAATAAGGTTCCACGAAAGAAGCTAGATAAGAGTCCATATGAATTATGGCATGAAAGAAAACCATCATATGAATACTTACGAATGTGGGGGTGTCTAGCTAAGATAGCCATACCATTACATAAAAAGGTGAAAGTTGGACCAAAAATTATTGATTGTATATTTATTGGATATGCACATAACAGTAGTGCTTATCGTTTTCTTGTGTTTAAATCGGGCATTCCGGATATTCATAAGAATACGATAATGGAATCGAGAAATGCATCGTTCTTTGAACATTTACTTCCATATAAGTTTAATGAAGAACAATGTTCTCCAAAATGATTTCTTGAACTAGATGAACAAGAAAAGGAGAATGAAGTTGAGGCTGAACTTAGACGAAGTAAACGAGCTAGAACTGAAAAATCATTTGGTCCAGATTTTATTACTTTCATGATGGAAAGTGAACCTCAAACGTATAATGAGGCAATTAACTCATGTGAAAGGCCTCAATGGAAAGAGGCAGTTAATAGTGAGATAGAATCTATCTTGCAAAACCATACATGGGAACTAGTGGATCTCCTTTGGGAAATAAACCAATAGGTTGCCGATAGATTTTCAAAAGGAAAATGAAAGCTGATGGATCAATTGATAAATATAGGCAAGACTGGGGGTAAAAAGATATCGCCAATGAGAAGGTCTTGATTAATTTGATACATATTCTCCAGTTACGAGAATAACTTCTATTCGATTAATTCTTGCGATTAATTCTTTGCGCAATTCATCAAATGGACGTAAAAAAAACTTTCTTAAATGGAGACTTGGAAGAAGAAATTTACATAGATCAACCTCAAGGGTTTTCTTCTCAAGGACAAGAAAATAAAGTTTGTAAATTAGTTAAGTCATTGTGGCTTAAAACAAGCTCCAAAACAATGGCATGAGAAATTTGATCATGCTATGATCTCAAGTGGATTTAAGATCAATGAATGTGATAAATGTATTTATATTAAAGACACAATAAATGGTTACGTCATTTTATGTCTTTATGTAAATGACATACTTATCATTGGAAGTAATGATAAAATGGTTAAATCCACTAAAGATATGTTAAATTCAAAATTTGAAATGAAAGATATGGGATTGGTTGATGTGATTCTTGGAATCAAAGTAATTAGAACATCGGAAAGGATAGTTCTAAGTCAATCACATTATGTGGATAAGATTCTTGAAAAATTTAACAACGATGATTCTGCATTGGCTAAAACTCCGATAGATACGAGTCAACATCTATCTAAAAATCGCGGAGATAGTGTTTCTCAATTAGAATATTCTCGAATAATTGGGAGTCTAATGTACTTAATGAGTTATACAAGATCAGATATAGTCTATACAATAAGCAAACTAAGTAGATACACGAGTAATCCGGGTAATAATCATTGGAAAGCCATTGTACAATTACTTAGGTATTTAAGAAATACTCGTGATTATGGTCTACACTACACGTGACATCCTGCTGTTATCGAAGGGTACACTGATGCTAATTGGATTTCAGATATGAAAGACTTTAAGTCAACAAGTGGATATGTATTTACACTTGGAGGTGCAGCTATATCTTGGAAATCTTCTAAACAAACTGGTATTGCTAGATCCACGATGGAATCTGAATTTATAGCTCTTGACAAATGTGGTGAAGAAGTTGAATGGCTACATCTATTCTTAGAAGATATTCCAATATGGTCTAAGCCCGTACCAACAATTTCTATTCATTGTGATAGTCAATCTGCGATCGGACGAGCTAAGAGTCATATGTATAATGGTAAGTCTAGACATATACGTCGTAGACATAATACCATTAGACAATTACTCTCTACTGGAATGATCTCAATTGATTACGTAAAATCAAAAGATAATATTGCGGATCCGCTAACCAAAGGGTTAAACAGAGAGTTGGTGTTAAAGTCCTCACAAAGAATGGGACTTAAGCCTACAATAAGTTAGTATGAAGGGAAACCCAACCTATGATGACTGGAGATCCCAAGAACTAGTGTTGGGTCAAATTATTTCGACTAAGTGTTGAAATAATTTAACCTCTGATATTTTGATGATGAAATAACTTTTGAGTGTTGATATAGGTGTATTGAGACAATACATTTTTAGACTTGGATCTAATGAGGGTCATTAGACCGATTTTGATTTTCATTCGCATAAAGTTAGACGCACAGTCTAACTCATCGGAGTTAGACATGCAGTCTAATAGACGTGTAATTAGACGGACAGTCTAATAGTTACGCGGAATTAGACGTGAGTCTAATGGAATTAGACGTAAGTCTAATATATTCGGAATTAGACGTACAGTCTAACTCATCAGAGTTAGACGTGTAAGTCTAATAGATGTGTAAAGAATTAGATGGATGGTCTAATGAATTCACGGAATTAGACATAAGTCTAATAGAATTAGACGTACAGTCTAACTCATCAGAGTTAGACGTGTAAGTCTAATAGATGTGTAAAGAATGAAACGGATGGTCTAATGAATACACGAAATTAGACGTAAGTCTAATGAAATTAGACGTAAGTCTAATGAAATTAGACGTACAGTCTAACTCATCGGAGTTAGACGTGCAGTCTAATAGACGTGTAATTAGACGAACATTCTAATAGTTACACGGAATTAGACGTACAGTCTAACTCATCGGAGTTAGACGTGTAGTCTAATATATTTGTAATTAGACGGGTAGTCTAATTGATATTTGGAATTAGACGAGTAGTCTAATTGATGTGAAAGTTAGACGTGCGTCTAACTCCTTCAGACAAGTATGAGGTAGAACCGGAATTAGACGTGCCAGTCTAACTCAGTGGTGTTAGACATGCCGATCTAATGGTTATTGAATAATTAGACGTGTGGTCTAATTAGTGAAAGTTAGATGTGCGTCTAACTCCTTCAGACAAGTCTGAGGTAGAACCGGAATTAGACGTGCAGTCTAACTCAGTGGAGTTAGACGTGCCGGTCTAATGGTTATTGAATAATTAGACGTGTGGTCTAATTAGTGAAAGGTAAACGTGCGTCTAACTCCTTCAAACAAGTCTGAGGTAGAACCTGAATTAGACGTGCAGTCTAACTTAGTGGAGTTAGACGTGCCGGTCTAATGATTATTGAATAATTAGACGTGTGGTCTAATTAGTGAAAGTTAGATGTGCGTCTAACTCCTTCAGACAAGTCTGAGGTAGAACCGGAATTAGACGTGCCAGTCTAACTCAGTGGAGTTAGACGTGCCAGTCTAATGGTTATTTTAATTAGACGCGAGTCTAATTCTATTAGACTAAGCGGTCTAATAGACGTTTTTCATTAGAAAGAGATGACCTATTTCATTAGACTGATTTTCACAATCCGTCTAACTGAAATACGTCTAATACTCAGTTTAAGCAGTACGCTTGAATTTAGTATTTCTCCTACCCACGTGCTATAGCTGTACCCTACTTCTGCTGCACTTTGTTGTGAAGATTAGTACATCAGCTATATGCATCCAATCAAGGAATGCCACGTAAGAGAATTTTCCTCACATTACCCGTTTTGCAGGTACATCCCTGATGGAATATTCGGTGCACTACCAGTTATGTACGGCCACGATCCTTGTGCTCAGAACCTACTGTGTACAATGGAGGCTTTCCAATGGAAGAGTGCCACGTATCATTCTTGAAGATTCGACCGTTAGCTCCTGCTCAGTATTTAACCAATCTTAAGGACAACAGACGAAGCATCGGTTTTCAAGCATTACCAAGTAAAACGAACAAGCAATCTGATTTTGCAGAGAGAGAAACTACTCAATCATCTTGCTTACTGAACTTATTCTGTGAAGTTTCTTTCTGATTGTACTGTGTGTGAATCGAGAGAGAGAGCTAGAATCAAAGCACCTTTAGCTGAGTGATATTCTTCATCTTGTAATTGAAAAGAAAGTGTTCTGTTCAATAGTGAGCTAAGTGTGTGTAAACTGTATTTGATTCTCATCATCTTATAGTGAATCCTTCCGGTGGTTGGAAGAAGGGGTGACGTAGGAGAGTTTCTCCGAACATCCATAAACAATCTGTTGTGTTCTTCATTTCTGTCATCTTTTCATATTTCATCTTGTGCTTCAAACGCAAGTAAACAATTCCGCCTTGAATCCGTTTCAAGTGTTTACACAAGTTTGCGTAGAATAGAAAGCGAATCAAATCCCTAACAGGATTTCTTTCAAACTGTTTTTCATAAGCCTTCATCCTTAGCCAGACCCCCGTCTCTATCGATAAAGCCGATCCTATCAATTGGTATCAGAGCCCTGTTTCTATTCTCAAGTCTTTCCTGAAATATGTCGAACATACCCAAAGATGCTAGTGCTACAACCATTCCAACCTTCTCTCGTGAAAACTACATTGTTTGGAAGAAAAGAGTTCGTGCTCACCTCTCTTATCTTCATGGATGACATGTGGAGTGTTGTCACAGAAGGTCCTATCAAGAATGATAAGGAAAAGGCCGACTGGACTGCTGATGAAAAGAGGCAGAACAACCTCAACAACATGGCTCTTAATGTTTTGTACAGATCTCTCGATGACAGTATGTTCAACTACATCATCGAATGTGACACTGCCAAAGAGGTCTGGGACAGACTTACTCAATTGTGTGAGGGCAACGAGCAAACCAAGGAAAACAAGATCATGGTTGCTACTCAACAGTTCGACAGCTTCAAAATGCGTCCTGGTGAAACAATGAACGATTTGGACACCAGATTCAGCAAGATCGTCTCCTCTCTGTCCATCCTAGGCAAGACTTATAGCAACCAGGAGCTTGCTATCAAGGTCATGCGTGCTCTTCCAAAAGAATGAGATATAAAGACTATTGCGATGAGAGAATCCAAAGATCTTAACAAGATCTCTCTCTTTGATCTCTTTGCTGACCTGAAGGCCTATGAGTTCGAGCTGAACTGTAAGATGGAAGAAGATCAACCCGCGTCCGTTATTAATTCCAAGGCGTTGGTGACTGCTGAAGAGCCACCAACCGCTCCGGACGTGAAGATGGCAGCTCAACAGCTGAGCAGCGATGCCACGTCTCTCTTCGTGAAGAAGTTTGGCGACTTCATAAAGAAGAGAAACTCTAATTCAAACTCTTCAAATTCTAATGATAATAGAAAATCTAAAGCTAATATTACTTGTTTTAACTGTGGTATTAAAGGTCATTATGCATCGGAATGCTGAAAGCCAAAGCGTGAAGATGTCAAGGAAGATGGAAAAGAGCTGAAGGCTCTTATGGCTGGTGACGGAAAGAATAGAGGAAGCAGCCGTGGCTCGTACTTCTCATCCAGTGAAAGTGATGAAGAAGACGTGGCCTGCTTCATGGCCTGAGAAGATGAGGAAGGAACTCAGGAGACTGAGGTGAATTTTCCATCGGTGTATTCTTTTGATCAACAGGAGGTGGTGAAGATGTTCCAAACCCTAGAATATTCTGGGTTAAGGAAGTATCTGGGCAGACCGTTCATCTTCTATGAAGACGAAGTTCGCGAGTTCTTCAGGACGGCAGTTATGGTGGATGATTCCATCGTAGCAACCATTAACAGAACAAAGATTTCTTTTGATGAAGCAGTATATGCGGAATTCTTTGAACTTCCGACGGAGGGTCATCTGTTCGATTTGGTGCTCTCTTCAGAAATCATGGAGGAGATGAAGTCAACTTTTTCTGCAGACGGCTCTAAGATCCATGTGAATGGATACAAGAAGGTATTCAAACCCCACTTCATTCTTCTAAACGACGTGGTGGCGAAGGCGTTGCAAGGGAAATCTGGATCCTTCCATCTCTATAGTCAAGACCGTTTTGACTATATGTGTGCTATTTCTAAAGGGATCCAGGTAAACTGGGCTCATACCCTTTTCCAGAATCTGTGTTATTGTATCAGCCAGACGAACAAGGAGAGTATCACATATGCGGCTCAACTGAGTCACCTGTTGAAGTATTTGGGGGTTCCCGTTGGTGAACCGGCTCAGATCAACTCTCCAAGAGTATTTACTGCTCTTACAGTGGCTAGCATGCTGACGAGGTTGAAGAGTAACCTTGAGTCTACATCTGGTGCATCTAGTTACCAGACCGGTGGAAAGCCTTCCACTCGATCAAAGCCCTCCGCTTCTGTTCTTTCAACATGGGCAAAGAGAACCAAAACTGTGAACGAATCGGAGGCCAGTTCCTCCAGCATGAAAAGTCCAAACTAGAAGGACTCTGAATCTGTTGATTCAAGATTAAAGCAAGGTCCATGCGTACTTGCTGCAACCCCAATGACATCGTTATCTACTCCCTCAACCTATTTGAGAAAACCTTCGAGGTCCTTTTTCACAAAGGAGAAGAAGACAAAGGCGCCCCGCGCGTCTAAATCTGCTAAGGTAAAGTCTTCTAAATCTTTGGCTGCAGTGCCAAAATTTGACGTTCCCGAAGTGGAACAAGCTGAATCTGTTTTCTCTCCTTTGAGAGAATCTGCTTAAGGGCCTGCTGTTGAGTCAGCCGGTCCAAATGATGAAACTGTTGACAGGGCTGAGTCTTTTGTTATGCAATCTGATCATGTAGCCGCCGGTGCTACAGAGTCGTCGCAACCATAACAAGGTGTTGTTCTTACCCTTGTTGCTGGTGAACCCAATATTCTTGCTCCCAAAGATTCCTTGGTGGTCGAAACGATTGTTTGTAGAGAGGTTCCTACTGACATCTGCTTGAAACTTCAATCTGCCTTTGAACTGTTGCGGTCCAGAAAAGGGACAAAAGGAATTGTGATTGGTGATCCTAGACCAGCTCCCAAACCCGTGGAGGTTGTTGGAAAAGGAAAATCCATTGCAACTCAAGCTCCTGAGAAGGTATCTAAAGTAAGAGGCATCGTTGACCTTATTCTGGATCAAGTGAAAGTTCTTTCTGCTAAAAAGTTGGAAATCTATGATTCCTAGTCCATGGAGATGCTGTCCTCCAAGTACAACGACTCTCTGTCTAACGCTGCCATAGCAAAAGAATGGAAGAAGAGGGTGGCAAACGAAAAGAAAGTCTTGAAATGGGCTAGACCTTCAGATGTGAGTGAAGCTCTGAATAAAAGATAACTGGTGGAAGCCTATATTCTTGGAAAAGCTCTCTTTCCAATTTATGAAGTTAGGAAAGCTAACTTCAACCCTGATGCAAAAGGAGCTGATGTTGAAGAAAAAGTGTTGAAAAAGTGTTGAAAAAGTTGAATGATATCCTGGAAAGCTATGTCACTACTGCTTCTAGATACATTCATGGCGCTGATTGCTCTGGCGCAGAACCTCTCAACGAAGAAGAAGCTATGGACATTCAAGATGCAGATAATGATGAGCTAAATGCTGCTCTCCTGATCGAATTTGGGAATCTTTCTAGTGAAGAGAGAGGCATTCTAGATCATCCTGTCCAAGAACTTCCGAATGAAGAAGAAGGAGATGTGAATGTTCAAGAGCCTGAACAAGCTCTTGAGACAAATAATGAATAAGTCATCATGGAAGATGTGACTGAGGAGGCTTTGAAAGCTCCCATTGAAGAAGAAGTGATTTTAACCCCTGTTGCGACAGAGGTTGTTCAAGAAAAACTGGCCGAGGTCACTCAGCCAGAAACTGCAAGAACTGAGGGGGAACCCTCAAAAGAGAAAGACAATAAAGAAGAAAGTTCCTCATCTAAGGAGGAACAGGAACAACAACCAACGTTTGTGAAGCCCCGCTTATTTCCCGATGGCGTTGTGGGAAGTGTTCACGAAAACATCAACATTCACCGTCACTACTCTGGAAACTTGCTTGAAAGATTTGAAAGAGCGGAAAAAGAAATTGAAGAAGAGGCTCGAGAAAAAGTTGCTAAGGATGCTGAAATAAATCAGCCGGAGCAATCCTTGCAGGTTCATACAAACTTTGAGCCTATTCAAAGTATGGCAGTAGAGTCTGAAGAAGTGTCGTCTCACGAAGAGTCATCTGCTGGAGGAAATAAAGTTCTAAGATCTATGAGGTCTATGATCTCCTCAATTCAGAAGACTATGTGTCAGTCAATGAATTCAAGGGAAGAGGAAAGAGTGAATTTTGGTAATATCTTCAAGATCCTCTCTGAGCTGGATAAAACTTTGAAGAAGAATACTTATGAGACCCACATTGCTAATGTAAGCTTTTCAAAGTTTGAAAAGGATCTCTTCAGCCGTCAAAGTGAGTTATTTGACATTGAGAGGCACATCAACGATGAACGCCACAATGAAACAATGGAGGAATTCTGTCTGGTGAAGAATGAAATGGTAGAAATGCAGGGCTGCATAAGAAGGAACGACAATGAACGACAGGAATTTGCTGACACCATTGCCAGGAAGTTTCAAGAAAAAGAGGATGCTTTAGGCAATGCTGAAGGTGCTCAACCTCGACCAATTCAAGGTGAGTCAAGCAGAAGGAATGATGGTGTGTCAACCGGGACAAGATCTAGGCGAGCTTCAAGTTCTGATGACAATCCTAGGCCAACCAAGAGAGGTGGTGGTCGAAGCGGTGCTGAGCGTGGAGGAAGAAGTGGTGGTGGCCGAAGTAGGCTATCAAATGTTGATTAAGGTGGGCGTGCCAGTGTTGCTGAACGTGGAGGAAGATCAGGTGCAGGCGGTCGTGGTGGTCGCAGCTATCCTCATTTCATGAACATGCTTCCCGGGTAAGAGATGAGTCCAACCGATCCTCGAGTTAAAAGGGAAGAACAATGATCTCTCTTCTTTTACTCTACGTGTAATTCTTCTTTATTGAACATGGTTTCTTGATGGTTTTTCGAATACTGGTTTTTTGGATGAATGATGTAAGTGAACAAGGTGTTTGTTTATTTATTTGATGGATGCATGTTTTGGTATAGGTATGCATGTCTGCAATTTCATCATCAAAAAGGGGGAAATTGTTGGGTCAAATTATTTCGACTAAGTGTTGAAATAATTTAACCTCATATATTTTGATGATGAAATAACTTTTGAGTGTTGATACAGGTGTATTGAGACAATACATTTTTAGACTTGGATCTAATGAGGGTCATTAGACCGATTTTGATTTTCATTCGCATAAAATTAGACGCACAGTCTAACTCATCGGAGTTAGACGTGCAGTCTAATAGACGTGTAATTAGACGAACAATCTAATAGTTACGCGGAATTAGACGTGAGTCTAATGGAATTAGACGTGAGTCTAATGGAATTAGACGTAAGTCTAATATATTCGGAATTAGACGTACAGTCTAACTCATCGGAGTTAGACGTGGAAATCTAATAGATGTGTAAAGAATTAGACGGATGGTCTAATGAATACACGGAATTAGACGTAAGTCTAATAGAATTAGACGTACAGTCTAACTCATCGGAGTTAGACGTGTAAGTCTAATAGATGTGTAAAGAATTAGACGGATGGTCTAATGAATACACGAAATTAGATGTAAGTCTAATTGAATTAAACGTATAGTCTAACTCATCGGAGTTAGACGTGCAGTCTAATATACGTGTAATTAGACGGACAGTCTAATAGTTACGCGGAATTAGACGTGAGTCTAATGGAATTAGACGTAAGTCTAATATATTCGGAATTAGACGTACAGTCTAACTCATCAGAGTTAGACGTGTAAGTCTAATAGATGTGTAAAGAATTAGATGGATGGTCTAATGAATTCACGGAATTAGACGTAAGTCTAATAGAATTAGACGTACAGTCTAATTCATCGAAGTTAGACGTGTAAGTCTAATAGATGTGTAAAGAATGAGACGGATGGTCTAATGAATACACGAAATTAGACGTAAGTCTAATGAAATTAGACGTACAGTCTAACTCATCGGAGTTAGACGTGCAGTCTAATAGACGTGTAATTAGACGAACATTCTAATAGTTACACGGAATTAGACGTACAGTCTAACTCATCGGAGTTAGACGTGTAGTCTAATATATTTGTAATTAGACGGATAGTCTAATAGATATTTGGAATTAGACGAGTAGTCTAATTGATGTGAAAGTTAGACGTGCGTCTAACTCCTTCAGACAAGTATGAGGTAGAACCGGAATTAGACGTGCCAGTCTAACTCAGTGGTGTTAGACATGCCGATCTAATGGTTATTGAATAATTAGACGTGTGGTCTAATTAGTGAAAGTTAGATGTGCGTCTAACTCCTTTAGACAAGTCTGAGGTAGAACCGGAATTAGACGTGCAGTCTAACTCAGTGGAGTTAGACGTGCCGGTCTAATGGTTATTGAATAATTAGACGTGTGGTCTAATTAGTGAAAGTTAAACGTGCGTCTAACTCCTTCAAACAAGTCTGAGGTAGAACCTGAATTAGACGTGCAGTCTAACTTAGTGGAGTTAGACGTGCCGGTCTAATGATTATTGAATAATTAGACGTGTGGTCTAATTAGTGAAAGTTAGATGTGCGTCTAACTCCTTCAGACAAGTCTGAGGTAGAACCGGAATTAGACGTGTCAGTCTAACTCAGTGGAGTTAGACGTGCCAGTCTAATGGTTATTTTAATTAGACGCGAGTCTAATTCTATTAGACTAAGCGGTCTAATAGACGTTTTTCATTAGAAAGAGATGACCTATTTCATTAGACTGATTTTCACAATCCGTCCAACTGAAATACGTCTAATGCTCAGTTTAAGCAGTACGCTTGAATCTAGTATTTCTCCTACCCACGTGCTATAGCTGTACCCTACTTCTGCTGCACTTTGTTGTGAAGATTAGTACATCAGCTATATGCATCCAATCAATGAATGCCACGTAAGAGAATTTTCCTCACATTACCCGTTTTGCAGGTACATCCCTGATGGAATATTCGGTGCACTACCAGTTATGTATGGCCACGATCCTTGTGCTCAGAACCTACTGTGTACAATGGAGGCTTTCCAATGGAAGAGTGCCACGTATCATTCTTGAAGATTCGACCGTTAGCTCCTGCTCAGTATTTAACCAATCTTAAGGACAACGGACGAAGCATCGGTTTTCAAGCATTACCAAGTAAAACGAACAAGCAATCTGATTTTGCAGAGAGAGAAACTACTCAATCATCTTGCTTACTGAACTTATTCTGTGAAGCTTCTTTCTGATTGTACTGTGTGTGAATCGAGAGAGAGAGCTAGAATCAAAGCACCTTTAGCTGAGTGATATTATTCATCTTGTAATTGAACAGAAAGTGTTCAGTTCAATAGTGAGCTAAGTGTGTGTAAACTGTATTTGATTCTCATCATCTTATAGTGAATCCTTCCGTTGGTTGGAAGAAGGGGTGACGGAGGAGAGTTTCTCCGAACATCCATAAACAAACTGTTGTGTTCTTCATTTTTGTCATCTTTTCATATTTCATCTTGTGCTTCAAACGCAAGTAAACAATTCCGCCTTGAATCCGTTTCAAGTGTTTACACAAGTTTGCGTAGAATAGAAAGCGAATCAAATCCCTAACAGGATTTCTTTCAAACTGTTTTTCATAAGCCTTCATCCTTAGCCAGACCCCCGTCTCTATCGATAAAGCCGATCCTATCAATTGGTATCAGAGCCCTGTTTCTATTCTCAAGTCTTTCCTGAAATATGTCGAACATACCCAAAGATGCTAGTGCTACAACCATTCCAACCTTCTCTCGTGAAAACTACATTGTTTGGAAGAAAAGAGTTCGTGCTCACCTCTCTTATCTTCATGGATGACATGTGGAGTGTTGTTACAGAAGGTCCTATCAAGATTGATAAGGAAAAGGCCGACTGGACTGCTGATGAAAAGAGGCAGAACAACCTCAACAACATGGCTCTTAATGTTTTGTACAGATCTCTCGATGACAGTATGTTCAACTACATCATCGAATGTGACACTGCCAAAGAGGTGTGGGACAGACTTACTCAACTGTGTGAGGGCAACGAGCAAACCAAGGAAAACAAGATCATGGTTGCTACTCAACAGTTCGACAGCTTCAAAATGCGTCCTGGTGAAACAATAAACGATTTGGACACCAGATTCAGCAAGATCGTCTCCTCTCTGTCCATCCTAGGCAAGACTTATAGCAACCAGGAGCTTGCTATCAAGGTCATGCGTGCTCTTCCAAAAGAATGAGACATAAAGACTATTGCGATGAGAGAATCCAAAGATCTTAACAAGATCTCTCTCTTTGATCTCTTTGCTGACCTGAAGGCCTATGAGTTCGAGCTGAACTGTAAGATGGAAGAAGATCAACCCGCGTCCGTTATTAATTCCAAGGCGTTGGTGACTGCTGAAGAGACACAACCCGCTCCGGACGTGAAGATGGCAGCTCAACAGCTGAGCAGCGATGCCACGTCTCTCTTCGTGAAGAAGTTTGGCGACTTCATAAAGAAGAGAAACTCTAATTCAAACTCTTCAAATTCTAATGATAATAGAAAATCTAAAGCTAATATTACTTGTTTTAACTGTGGTATTAAAGGTCATTATGCATCGGAATGCTGAAAGCCAAAGCGTGAAGATGTCAAGGAAGATGGAAAAGAGCTGAAGGCTCTTATGGCTGGTGACGGAAAGAACAGAGGAAGCAGCCGTGGCTCGTACTTCTCATCCAGTGAAAGTGATGAAGAAGACGTGGCCTACTTCATGGCCTGAGAAGATGAGGAAGGAACTCATGAGACTGAGGTGAATTTTCCATCGGTGTATTCTTTTGATCAACAGGAGGTGATGAAGATGTTCCAAACCCTAGAATATTCTGGGTTAAGGAAGTATCTGGGCAGACCGTTCATCTTCTATGAAGACGAAGTTCGCGAGTTCTTCAGGACGGCAGTTATGGTGGATGATTCCATCGTAGCAACCATTAACGGAACAAAGATTTCTTTTGATGAAGCAGTATATGCGGAGTTCTTTGAACTTCCGACGGAGGGTCATCTGTTCGATTTGGTGCTCTCTTCAGAAATCATGGAGGAGATGAAGTCAACTTTCTCTGCAGACGGCTCTAAGATCCATGTGAATGGATACAAGAAGGTATTCAAACCCCACTTCATTCTTCTAAACGACGTGGTGGCGAAGGCGTTGCAAGGGAAATCTGGATCCTTCCATCTCTATAGTCAAGACCGTTTTGACTATATGTGTGCTATTTCTAAAGGGATCCAAGTAAACTGGGCTCATACCCTTTTCCAGAATCTGTGTTATTGTATCAGCCAGACGAACAAGGAGAGTATCACATATGCGGCTCAACTGAGTCACCTGTTGAAGTATTTGGGGGTTCCCGTTGGTGAACCGGCTCAGATCAACTCTCCAAGAGTATTTACTGCTCTTACAGTGGCTAGCATGCTGACGAGGTTGAAGAGTAACCTTGAGTCTACATCTGGTGCATCTAGTTACCAGACCGGTGGAAAGCCTTCCACTCGATCAAAGCCCTCCGCT
>NW_025919389.1:0-2000 GCF_907164915.1 Impatiens glandulifera
AAACTATGTATTCCTTCTTATTTTTTATAATAAAATCTGGTGACGGTTAAAGTGGACGTAGTTCATTTGAGTGAACCACTATAAATCTGTGTCTTCTTATGTTCTTCTTTCTTGCGTTTTACCGATTGTTTCAAGCAAGTCAGATTTGAGAATCTAAATCCCAATAGTTTCAACCGATTCCAATATCAAATCAAGATGTTGATTGTTGACTCGAGTTTTGGAATATGATGATTCATTGAAATAATTATTCCCTCTGTTTACATCCTTCCATTAAGTTAGATTTGTTTTAGTCGAGCCATCACTTATTTGATAAAATGAGTTTTGTTTCATCATTTCAGAAACTTCACATTTACCTACGCATTCCTTGGCTTCAACTTTGTCTGAGTTGCTTCGATCTACTTTCATAGTCTACTCTTCACTTTCCTCCACTTCTTTTCTATTATTTCCATTTTCTAATTTTCCATTGCTTTTATCCTCTGATTCTTTACATTTTTCTTCCTCTAATTCCTCTTCATTTTCATCCTCTAATTTTTCTTATTCTTTATCCGATTCTTCATCTTCCCGTTCCTCTGAATCTTCAATGTTAGGTGTGAATGCGATTGAAGTTTGGCTCAGTTCCTCTTATTTATTGATTTCGTTGCACCACTACCTCACCAAAGGCGGCAACACTTTCTCTAGTCTCCAAACACCACAAAGGAATTTGACCTCAACCTCCCACCAAGAGAGTAATATCTATTTATATTATTAGGTCAAGTATAGTAGGTGGGTTACTAGAGATTGTGCCACAATATTGGGCCAACCAATACCCAACAATCTCCACCTTTGGCCCAAAACAGTGCAAAACACAATCACGGAATCACAAGACACATCATCGCCAATTTATTACCACTGAGGCAACAAAGAGAATACCCAAGGTAAACTCGTGTCACAAAGACTAAGGGCAAGAGCACAAAGCATGCGAAAATCACAAAGATCAAACGCAAGAGCACAAAGCATGCGAAAATCACAGAGATCAAACGCAAGAGCACAAGCATGCGAAAATCACAAAGATCAAACGCAATAGCACACAACATGGGAAAATCACAAAGATCAAACGCAAGAGAACAAAGCATGCGAAAATCACAAACATCAAATGCAAGAGCACAAAACATGCGAAAATCACAAAGATCAAACGCAAGAGCACAAAGCATGGAAAAATCATAAAGATTGAAGGCAAAATCACAAAGCATGCCATGTCCACAAAGGACGAACCTCAAAGAGCTTTCCCTAAGTCAAAGTTTAAAATCCGTTGACATGAAATAAATTTTTCAGCAGGTAAACACTTAGTACCCATATCAGTAGGATTAAATTCTGAAGGAATTTTCTCTAACTTAACAATGCTCTTTTCAACAATATTCCGAATGTAATGAAACCTAACATCAATGTGTTTAGTTCTATCATGAAAAAAAAATGATTTTTACACAGTTGAATAGAAGATTGACTATCAGAAAACACAACCACATTTTTGTCAAGAAAATTAATTTCAGAAAAAACTGCCCTAAGCCAAATTGCTTCCTTAAAAGTTTCAGTGGCAGCCACATATACTCAGATTCTGTAGTAGATAAAGCAACAATGGGTTGAAGTTGAGACTTCCAACTTATGCAAGAGACACACAAAGTAAACACATAAGAAGTAGTAGACTTTCTATTATCCCTATCATTAGCATAATTGGAATCCACATAACCAATCAACTTAGTACCTACAGAACACTTAGAGAAAGTCAAGCCAACATCAACAATGGTTTTTAGATATCTCAAAAGCCATCTCAAAGCATTTCAACGAGGCATACCAGAGTTAGACATAAATCTACTCAAGAAACTAACTATATATACAATATCAGGCCTAGTGCTAATCATGAGATACATAACAGACCATATAGCATTGGAATAAGGCACATTCTTCATTTCATTTATTTCATTTTCAATCTTAGGAGACTGATCCTTACTTAACACAAAGTGGGA
>NW_025919390.1:0-5235 GCF_907164915.1 Impatiens glandulifera
AAGCCAAACCCAAAGCCAACCCAATTACTCCCAAAACAGGAAACCAACACGAACACCAGCACTCCAACCACCCCAGCCTTGCCTCCTACCCTAATTATCCAAAAAAAAGAGGAAGCAGGACCTTCAAAGGCCTTAAATGTCCAAAGAAAAGCCCCACGAAATTTGAAAACTGATTGGTTAACCGATGTCATCAAAACAGAAACCAACAAAAACTCCCCTTCTTTGGCGATAGTTAAAAAGGAACCTGAAGAATGCATCTCCAGTCTACCACAGCCACTTCAAACCGCCTCTTCATTGGAGACAGTAAAGAATGAACCTGAAGAAGGCATCTCCAGTCTACTAATGCCATTTCAAACCGCCTCTTCATTGGAGACAGTAAAGAATGAACCTGAAGAAGGCATCTCCAGTCTACTAACGCCATTTCACACCGCCTCTTCTTTGGAGATAGTAAAGAATGAACCGGAAGAAGGCATCTCTAGTGTACTACCGCCACTTCAAACTGGCTCTTCTCGTCCAAACATGCAAACGAAAGAATGGCTTAAAGCATTGGACTTGCCTACAGCTTTGAAAACACCACAATTCAATAAATGTTAGGGATGACAAGAAACTAACAAACTTTCAGAAGATTTTTGTGGGTTTCGTATTTGCTGGAGGACTTGATCCAAGGTAATGTTTGCTGCAAATGCTTAATTATTCATACAAAATAGGAATTGCACACCATCATTGAAAAATGTTTTGCTGTTTTCATGCAGTGAATGTTATTTATTGCGGAACACCTATGTCTACACGTGACGCGCGGGGACATGCTTACAATGGCTGATCAAACCTGGGTAGACAGTATGATTATTGATGTTTGGTCATACATTTTGCACAACCTTTCTAGGAAAATGTCAAACCTCGTTACAAGAAGATTTTCTCTACACAACCGTGCTCACCGTAAGTGTACTAGCACTGTTATTTATCAATTATGTTATTCTTGTGAGACTAAAGACTGCTGTAAACAGATTTTTCGTGAAGGTGGGATAACTACGCGAGAAAAATTCAATGACAGGTTCTGTCTAGAAGGTCGGGCTTTCCAAATTTCAAAAATGGACCTCTGGGAAGTGGACCTCGTAAGTACATCTCTGGCTGTCGTACCTTATAATATCATTTACCACTCAGTTCAAATCTAATCTTTTTTAATTTCTATCCACAGTTGTTTTTCCCAATCATTGATGACAGACATTTCTACCTTGTTGCTATAACTTCATACAAAGGCAATTTCAAGTAATGATAACCGGGAGTCACCATGCAATCGCCCTTCGAAAGAAGATATAAGAATGCACAAATCTTGGTAGACACTACAATTAAAATTTAAACAGTTCAATTTTGGAATTCTAGTAGCACTAAAATACATTACATAATGTTGTTTGTAATGATGTATCAGGATGACTACATTCAACAATATATGAACGACGTAGACCCGTTCTTGCTAAAAAGTATGGCGGTTTGGAAAAGATATGTCTGAAATTGCCATGGCAGGATTCAAGAATTACACTGACTGCGGCATTTTTTGCATGAGACACATGGAGACGTATGAAGGTGAGGTGAAGGGGTGGAAAACTGGGCTTTGGAGTTAAAAGAAATGTAAGGAACCAAATAAAGACATTGAGGATGGAATACTGTTGGCGTGTCATTGGCTCGGAGCTAAACAAGGCCAGGAGCGAGGTCTACAATTCCTGCCGTAAATGGATAAGTCAATGAATTAGGAACTGTATACATATTGTGGAATTAAATTTTACAAAGAATTTAGTTCACATGAGTACAATAATGTACTCATAGACAGATGGGGTAATTAAACTATTCCTATAATTGTAATGATTTATTGTTACAATAAAGAATATGTTGTGTAATTTCAATTCTCAAAAATTGTTACTTCACATCCTCACACTAATGAACGTGTATACATGAAGTGTGTTTTTTATGAAATTTGATTTTCAAATACTTGTTCAATTATGTGTTAAATGAATAAATTAAGTGAAATCAACATGAGCCGCATAAATATCGCTTTCAAAGACCTTCTCTCATAAAATATATATGTGAAGCCTCGAATTTCATGAAAGAAATATGAAGAGAATAAATATCGCCTAAGACATTTCGATCAAGCGAATACATATTCGCCTCAATTATGATGTAAAGCCACCATCTCATCCATGAGAAGCGGGATGACTTGTCATGTCACTGCACTTACCCCGACATGTAAAACCAGTTTCAACATAAAGATCAATTTCATCAGACAAATATGAGGAGAATAAATATTCGACGAGATACATGGTGGGTTCAAGCGAACACATATTCGCTCAGTATTATGTTTCATTTCTCAATTTGCAACTAAAAGGATACTAAATTAGTTGACTTGGGGCGAATAAATATTCGATTGATTTAGGTGTTTGTAATTTTTAGAAATGAATTAGTGTGGTCATTCATTTGGTATTTCATAAAACTTCGCATGCATACATTCGACCTTATTCTTGTTTCAAATCCAACGTATACAATACTCTATACATATCAGATTTCACATGAAACTGGAATTCGATAGTTGAGATGACAAAAAGAACAGTGAACGGAGATTGGCGTCCATGCTGAAACTTCGTCCCATTGTTGAGGAGTTGAGAACATGAGGAGTTGTCGTTGGCCTTGCACTTGATGGCTGGAAAGGAATATCAAATTTATTTAAAAGTATGTTATTATATGAATATTAATAACACAATTATTAGTAAAGAAGGGTAAGTCAGCAATTTCATACACGGAATATGTGATTCACTAGTTATTCTTGTTGATTTCGTTTTCTTGAGTTCTCTCCAGTCCACCTTTCCTTCTCTTACCCGACTTTGTTTGGCTCTTAGTTTTCATTCCTTTGGCTTGAACAGGGGCAACCCTCGGCAGAACGTGGATAAACCGGTTGGTGGAGTTTGCATATTTATACTCTCCTGCAATTTTTTATCCACAAACGTGCACTGGCTCAGCATGATTTCTTTGACATGATTGTAAGTGTCATCTCTTTCGGCTGCCTTGTTAAATAAATGCATGGACAACCCACACAAATCTCTTTTTATGTTATGAAGCTCACTCGGATCAACATTAGTACTGTCCACGATTGGATCAGTTCCAAATATTCCATCTTTGGCTGTTCTTGTCCACCTCTTCAATATCAACGCCGGAGGAATCTTCAACACGTCAATCGTTGTGAAAATTTAGGATGTGAGCACACAAAATCCCTCCAAATTCAAATTTACAGCAGCTACACTCGATATTTTATCGTCATTCTTATGAACTGTAACTGTATGAGAGCATCTCCTAGTGTGGGGTGTACCTTGTATTTTCTGTGTGTGTCGACATCCTAACATTTCAACACCACAATCATGCGACATAAACCACGTTGTTCAAAGCACTTAAAGACCTCTGGGGTGTAAACTTTGCAGGCATCCTTTAAGATCAAAACTGGATAGTTAAGACTTGGTTGGCTGGTAATTGATTTGAAATCAGCCTTCAACACATCATATCTTCTTTCATCGAGTAGTCTTTCAAAGTGTTTGAAAAATTCAAAAACTTGTGTTTGTAGGAGCAGTACCTTTTCAACATACTGTTCATACTCTCACTTCTCTGTGTTGTCGTCATTCAGCACAAACATTTGTCGTCCATACACTAATGCCCACTTTCGCCTGATGCTAAACATGCGTTTCAACCAATCGTGTTTTCAAGCCCGTAGTTTGTCAACTTTGATTCCAAGCTTCAACAAACTCTATCTCTTCTTCAAAATCATATACACGAAGAAAAATCCTTAGAAAAATCTCTGAAATTATGGAACACGAGCTAAGATGTATGGCTGCATTTTGAAATATGTGCCAAATACAGAGACGATGATTTGTTTCGGGCCATTGAGACGCCAAGGCCTTAGCCATGGCCGCGTCTTGATCTGTAAGAAGTTTTTGGTTTTGGTTCCCATGCATAGCTTTGGTGAAAGTCTCAAACAAAACCAATCAAAAGTCATCGCAGTTTCATCGTATAATAGAGCTGCTCCAAAAAGAATTGATTGTTTGTGTGATTGACACCTACAAAAGCGCAACTGGACGACCTTCATTATTCTTCTTGTATGTGGTGTCAAAACTGACCACGTCTCGAAGTATGAATAATCGGACCGCATGTTGGAATCACACCAAAAAATATTCGTTATCAAATCGTCCGCATCAAGTTGAAAAGCATTATAAAAACAGGATCATTGGATTGTTTGTTCTGCAAAATACTCTAATACACCCCCTGTTCCCCAAAAATTACACTCTCTGGTTCTTTTCGTGCGCAGGTAATTTTGTAATCCTCAGGAAGAAAACCTAGATTCTCCCTTCCACCGATTTGTTTAGACATTAGAGCATGTGAAGACTTAGGAGGAATTCCCACGTTAGTGGCCATCTCGATATGTAAGCCTGCAACTGCAGACAATCATTCCTATGGCATCTATACAGGTGAGTTTTCTTTGGACTTGCAAGGGATGACTATGATCACTAATAAAATGTACCACTTGGAACTTTCCATTGTCTGCACGCTTATCCTCAATTTCGCTTCACAACCGATACCGAGTCACAGAACGTCTACATTTCACATAGACATCACGTTGTCCTTTCCCCGTTCACCCTGTGCACTACAACAAAAAACTCTATCCAGTATTTTACCCTCCTTGTCTACATGTTTTGAACTGCGCCTTATACCAAATCCTATTAGTTTAGCGTATGCTAAGTAGAATACGTAGCCTTCTTCTTCACTTTCAAATTCTCTACCTAAAAGTGGAATTAAGTTGGATTCGATGTCCTCCAAAGGTTGGCCGTTCCATCGAAATTCAATTGACGACGACAAGTAGCAGATTCGCTGTTTAGTTTGAACAAGTTGAAAATAAAGGTTTGTAGATTATTGGAAAATGAAAACAATATAAGCAAGAAGAAAGCTTCACTTCAACAGTATGAAGATTGTAATATTAGGCGAATATAGTTTCGCTTCATAAGATATTATCTCATAATATAGTAGTGAAGAGATCTTCGCTTACATGTGCACTACAAAAATTGGAGAACTTAAACAATGTTACCTTAAATCAATAATATCATTCTCGTCCATATCATTCTCGCTGATACGTATTCCTTCCTGATAATCAAAAAGAACAGAACATTTCATGTCGAGTATTCAAAAAAATAGAAAACGGTTGGGGAA